>NW_027114262.1:183148-222985 GCF_000696795.3 Halyomorpha halys | reverse complement strand
TATTATTGTTTAAATTAAATAATATACATCCAAGTTAAGTCTCAAAACACTCTTAATCATTCCTTTAAAAGACTAACGTTGCAGCCAAATCGGGCATCCTCAAGAAAAATATTTTTATTTATTTATTGATATTTACAACTGAGAGAGAGAAATTCTTTATTCATTCATCCTGCCCAAATACATTGGGTTGCTACATTACACTGCATAGCAATCAATCCATGATCGGACATATATAAATTACATATAATTACATGGTATAATATAATTGAAAGAAAACATTTTTTCCCCCACAGTTTTTTTTTTTTACAATCAATTTCAGTCTACACACTAAATACAAATGTTTCAATTTATTACTTTTTTTTTTTCCCTTTCTTATCTATTCCATTTCACAATTTTTATTTCATTTGATCGACAAATTCACTGTTAGACAGCGATGTGAGATCAAACCAGAGAAATACTAGTCATAGTAGTAGATCAGTTTACAGTAAAACAAACAAATAAATACATTTTACCAAAACAAAACTAATACGTAGATTTAAAGGAAAATATAATAAAAAATTGGTTAAAAGAAATACTTGATTGGATACATAAGTAAAAATAAATAAATAAAAATAATAATAATAAAGTACTTTAATGAATAAATAAGTTAAAACACACAAATCGACAGGTCCACCTAATAAAATAAATAAATAAAACAATGAATAATCCAGAGCTAATTCCCATGCAAAAATACATCAAGTTAATTTGAAATAATATCATAATGGTATGGTACAAGCATGTAGAGAGACTGCATACTTGGTAGCACTCTAAAAACATTTTTACAATATAAGGTCTCGAGACCATCTTTTTTTTAGACTCCTCAGAGGATTGTCCGGAATGAAAGTGAAAACAAGGTTTGAAACTAATGGTTTTGAGGGGCTAAGGAGTTTATAATGGAAGGAATGAAATCTGATTCTGGCTATTATGGTGGATGATTTTATTTGTGACAAAGTAAGGAGCATTAAGGATTTTGGACTGTTAGAATTGGATACGAGAGGAATTCGAAGGTTTAGTGGAGCCCCAAAGCTCAACTCCGTAGATCCAGATAGGTCTTATTATTGTCAGGTAGATCATTCTTTTGTACTGTGTTGGAAGTTTGGACCGTTTGTCTAGTAAGTATTGTAATAGTCGGAATCGACGTGCGGTTTCCTGTCTTTTCATTATAGTGTGGGGATTACAAGTTGATCGTTTGTCCAGCTGTCAAAGGTTGTGTATCTGTTCTAGAGGGATAAGAGCTACATTATTGAAGTATACAGTAGGGCAGTCGGTAGGTTTACGACAAAGGGTAAAGGTGATTGGTTGGGATTTATTTTAATCTTACAATTACGACACCATTCCTCAAGGGCTGTGATATGGGATTGGAGAGTTTGGGGTACAATTAATGGGATATTATTAGCTGTGAGCACACATGTGTCATCAGTATATGTGGTGAGAATAGTGTTAGGAATTGGTTGGGATGTCTGCTGAAGGACAATCTTAAATATAAATTTACACCTCATATCCAAATATTTAAAACTTTTTGCAGACTATTCAGCCCATGTCATTCATTTCAGTCAAATTACCTTATTTTATCACTATCCAATTAAATTTTAAAACTTTTAATAACAGATTAACTTAACATAATTATCACTTGCTTATGATACAAGATTTTTTCTTTATATTTCTTAAAATATTTTTATTCATTATTGATTATTTGGCTTTATGTGGAATCCGAACCATGTTCAACAAACGCATTGTTTGATTTCCCTCAGATTTAGCCAGAATGTTCTTCCAAGTTAAGATTAACGACTGTAGTATATAAATTATAAAGAAAAAAGTAATGATAATTTTAAAATAGACTTAGTTAATTTTGGTATTCTGCACCTCATATATTGAATTTTCTGTGCATTTATTATTTTAAAAGAATTTTATCTTACAATAATTATAATATTGTCTTAGAAATAATTTAATAATTATTTATGGTATGAATTGTTTCAGGTCCTATGCCAAAACTCCTTTCAACGGTGAACAACCACCTTCAAAAAGGTCTCGCCTAGAGAACTGCTCTCCAGACTATGAGGAAGCTTTAAAGAGGAGACAGGTATGCTAATGAATAGTAATCCTAAATTTCAGCTTGGGAATATACATAGTTATTTACATAGTAATAAATAATATAAGTTAGGGTAAGTGCGTATATGGCTGTAAGTACTTTTCTCAATTTTTTTTTTTGTAGAGGTACCATCAATGGGAAGTTTGAAGTAAGTGGGATAGTATTACTTAAAATTACTATAAATGGTTACTCTCCCAAAAAAAACAAATCTGAGAAAAATCGCTATTTATGAACTTGTCCTAACATACACTAATATAATATAAAATTTACAATATGATATGGGTTATTATATACACTAAATAAACTGTTGATGGCATATCTTATAAATCAAAACATAAAAATAAAACACTACAGCTATTTGACTAACGGTTACAATTTTCGTTGAGTTTCTTCTAGAGTTATCTAAATGTAAAATAAAAACCCTTAAATGATTGAAGTTAACATTTATTATATTTTCTACCATAAAACTATAAATAAAGAACACCTATTGTTTACTTTAATTATGTTCACATTTCTTTTGCTTTAAGACTATAGACACTTACTAGCTGTTCTCATTCAGAGTTTAGTAATCAAAATAAATATTTAATGAATAAATGTTTAAAATAAAAATTAAGCAATTTAATGCCAATTAGTACTATTTAAAAGAACAAAATATTTCCTACTATCACTTCTTCAACTGACTGAGTTGATTCAACAGCTCGATAGAGAACTCACTGACTCAAAGTGAATCATGATTTGAATTAATTCAAAATACTATTCTTATAGAAGAGTGAACTCTTTGATTGGATTCTTGATTTATATGCCCATATTTACTCACAGCTATTTAAATTTAACCCAAATAATCAACATTTAATTCTTCTAACTTTTAAATAATTAAGTTTTTCTATTAACAATCATATAATGACTTATATTATTAAATACAATTTTAATATGACAATATTATAAATTTTCTTTCAGGAAAGACTAGATCAAATAGCCGATGAGTTGAGATCGGTGAAAGAGAAGACTGACGACCTCCTCACCAAGGAAGATAGCGGACAGGCGGAGGCGGAGGCACTCAGCACCCGCCGACAACAGTTGCTTACTGAGCAGACCCAACTAGTCAACCAGAGCCTCCAACCGAACAGGTCTGCTCCTAAAGATTCTGTCATATTAATTGACTAATTTTCTTTAGGATAAGTGTTATATGGAATCGTAAGTTAAGATGTATTTACTCCTTAAATAAGTAAGTTACCATTTTCACATTTTGGTTCCTATTTATAATAAATAAATATTATTAATAATAATGTATATTTAAAATTATAGTAGATAATTCATCATAACTTATTATTTAGGCTACTGTTATTGCAGGTTGTACAGGCAGAACAGCAGTGGTAAGATTCTGTACGTGGATCCGGATCGACCCGATACGGACGATACGGATTCTCAACTATCTTTTAGCAATGATAGTTCTCCTCTTCCTGTGAGTTAATATCTAAAAAGTAATCAGGCTAAGATTAACTGACCATTAATCCAAAGAAACTAACAGAATACTTATAAAACTTAATTATTGCCAAAAATTTTACATCATAATAACACTTGTTTCAATTTACTTTTTATGAAACTGCATAAAATATTCTATTTTATTTTCAAATAGTAATAAGAGTTTTTTTTAATATTACTAATAAAGTTTAAGGTTCCTAAAAAGGAGAAGGAGGATGCAATAACAATATAATTGCTAGTTAGTTATAATAGTTTAGTTGTGATTTTTCATTTTATGATATTTATTTATAATAGACACTAGCTTTCATGAAAGTGTTTGCAAAAAGACACTAATCGGACATTTTGGATTTGTATAGGCCAAGCAAACAAAGCAATACTGTCATTTATCAGTCTCTAATCGAATCACTTGCGCATTTTTGTTTATCCTTTATTTAGAGAGAGAAATGCTTTATTTAAAAAACAAGCAATGCTGTCCAATTAAGTATCATAACATAAGTAATTGATAAAGTTATAATGAAATATAAATACTAACATAAATCATTAACAAAGTTATATATTTGTTCTACTATAACTTCATATTATGATATATTGTTTTGATTTTAGTTTATAACATTCATTTTATTTTGTATTTTTTCTTTTCATGTTCAATTTACTCTTTTTTTTTTTTTTCCTTCTCTTCCCTTTTTCTTTTTATCATAAAATCATATACATTTAATTCTCTTTATTCCCCTCCCATTGATCTCATTTTCACTTTTCCAGGGATTCAACACAAATACTCAATGTATTATACCTAAATGTATTGTCAGCAAATTTTTGTTAAAAGTTTTGGCACAGAAACATTAAAAAAAAAAATGTGAAAATAATAAAAAAAAAAAATAAAATTATAGTAAAGTTGAAATAAATAAATAATTTAAAACTAATAAATAAAAACAAATTTGTTACATAATTACAAAATTAATACATAATATTAAATATCCACAGAGCTAGTTTCCATGCAGGTGATAATGAATGTATAATGGCCAGAATAAAACTTTTTTTACCTTCAATTATTTAAGTTTTCATGGAAATAGTTAATCACTAATTTTGAATAATGATTAAAAAATGTTTTCCATTTATCATATTTACCTAAAATGGTAATTTTTCTCCTTTATATTAAATTAAGCTACAGGCGTAATGCATAATATAATATGAAAATTGCAATGTTTGTTGTGAATTATGATTGTTAATTGTAATTTATATTTATTTTGTTATTTACATGCGGCTCATTACAGGAGATGAGTGACTCACGAGACTCTACTAATAGAGAAATAGAAGATGGCAGCCCGGGTAAAGCGCAGGTAAAGCGGGCTCCAACTAACAGCTTCTCTTGCACAAGACCTCACTCAATGCCACCAGCTTTCCCATATCGGCAAATCACTCACTAACTAATTCTAAAACGTCTTCTTTACTACTAATTACTAATCAGATCTGTGCATTTTATCGTACATTTAATCTTCCGAATTGATCAGTGTTCCTATTCTAGTCAGCAGTAGTAAAGTCAAAATTTTATTTTTGTAACTTGAAGAAATTTAGATAACCAAGTTATCACGTTGTTTTTTTATCGATATTGTGACTTTTGTTGCATATTATTGAAGTTGAATTGTTGTTTTGAATCTTTATTAAATGATTTCCTATTTATATTAAGATTTAATTTTCCTCTAAAATATTCTTCAATTACATTATTAAATTTTAATGAAGGAGTATACAGTTGATTCTCGATAACTCAAATTTCAAGAGCCTGAGAAATTACTAAGTTAAAAATGATAGTAAATGAACATTTTGGATATTTCTAATTTTAAAAGCTATGTTAAAATTTGATGCCACTACGTTTAGCATATAGGACATATCTTGATTTTTAAATGTCAACTAGCATTTGTTGTTTTACCAAATTTTTACTGTAATACAGGAGTGCCCAACTTTCTAAGGACTCCCTATTTTGAAGCATGCCACAACTGTGAAGTAGACCGTAACAGATTTGTGACATTAAAGTTGAAAAAGCATGGTTGTTTTGGACCTTATTTGTTTTTTGAACCTTAAATTTTCAAATCTGTGCTCTCTCTCCCTCTCCTATACCATACCATCTTCTAATAAATAATTATTTCTTGAAGACATGCTTAGTCTGAGTTCAAATAACCCTTTCATCCCCAGTAAGAGAACTTAATATTTTTTCTAACAACAAAATTAAAAACCAACTGGCTAAATACATGGCAATTCTAAACCCCTAGAGTGTCTTATTATGTCACTCATACCTTGGGTTGAGCACTCTTGCTATTTTTTATTTTTGGTTTATTTTAGAAGACTATTATCTTAAAATAGTACCTAAGTAGATTATGTTAGAGCATTCAAAAGAAGAAATAGTAAATGGTTGGACGATGTTGAGGATAACTAGAAATAGAGAAAATGAAAAGAGCTGCTAGAAATGGAGGAAACAAGAAGAGCTACAGAGAGACAGAATCGCCAGAGACCAGCTAGAGCTAGTATAGTTAGTTTAATTTTTGTCAGAGAAACATGGTCTTAGATAAAGAAGATTTGAGATATTCGTATACAAAGTGAATGCATTTTTATAGAATTAATATCATCTGTAGAACAGATCCCAGCAGTCTGTCCACTGGCCTCTAGGAGAATTATTTCTACATTGTTGACAGGGTCAAAATTACACGAGGTAGGCCGTGACAGATTTGTGACTTTAAAGTTGAAAAAACACGGTTATTTTGGACCTTATTTGTTTTTTTAACCTTCAACTTTCAAATCTGAATTGTTTTTCAATCAATTTTCTAATAAAAGATAGTGAAAAACATCAAATTAAATTTTTAAAATATCATTGTTTATTCTAAAATCATTCCTTTTCCAGATAATTGAGGATAAAATTCAAAATTCCACTAAATTTTAAACTTCAAAACCTACACCTTTCTGCTGAATTCAAAGTGTTTATTTTTTTTTTGTTTTTAATTTAAAATGTTTTTAGTAAAAAAACAATTTTAAAATTTATCATTGTTTATTCTAAAATCATTCCTTTTCCAAATAATTGAGGATAAAATTCAAAATTCCACTAAATTTTTAACTTAAAAACCTACACCTTTTGCCGAATTCAAAGTGTTAATTTTTTTCTTGTTTTTAATTTAAAATGTTTTTAGTAAAAAAGCAATTTTAAAAATATCATTGTTTATTCTAAAATCATTCCTTTTCCAAATAATTGAGGATAAAATTAAAAATTCCACCTAAATTTTTAACTTCGAAACCTACACCTTTCTGCCGAATTCAAAGTGTTTATTTTTTTCTTTGAAATGTTTTTAGTAAAAAACATACGCTCAACTTTATTTAAAGTGAAATATATTTGTATTAATCCTAGAAATTTTCAGTAAATAGTTTCAGAAAGTTCAGGAATACTCTGTCTATAAATATTTATGTTTATAAAGATATTATTAACTGTTTGAAAAAATAACTTTTATGATATTTAGGATTAGAGGACCTCTGCCAATATAGCGATTGGATGAGAGAGGCCTTAAATAAATTTTTTCGGGAACCACTGCTCTAGGGGGAAAAATTGGATCATTAGGAATTTGAGTTATCGACAATCAACCATATATATTTGGGAAATAAGTTTATCCAGTAAGCGCATACCACCATGCTATTTTTTACGAGGCAACTTTTTGTAATAATAAAGTCTAGTTATTGATAATGATTACAAACATAATTAATAGTATTTAAAAAAGTGGCAATGTGCAAATAATAAGGAAATATTTAAATAATTATGAAAGTATACATGTCAGCGATAAGAGGAATAATGAGAAATCATATACAAAAAGGAACTTTCCTATGACATGAAGCTTATAAAGAGTATGATGCTACAAGGAAAAGATGTATTAGAAGGTAATATTAGACTGAGTAAAAGAAAACAACTTCTTTGACTCACATCAATACTATAATTTTTTGCTTTTTATGAGTAGTTTTGTTCTTTAAAGTATAATTTTCTACTTAACACAGCTAATAATTTGCATTACGCTCAATTCCAAGTTTGTGGCTGGAACTTTATACTGGAATAGCTTCTTACAAAGCATAAATTTGTGACATAATGATCCATAAAATTTCTGTACAGTAGATTTATTTAGGAACTATGTATCTGATGGATAGATTGACACACTAACGTTATAAGATTTTTGTACAACTTGCACTGAGTTTGCTTCTCAAGATTTCAGAGAACGTTGAAACTATGTTGTATTAGTCTTCACCTTGCTTTTATTTCTTCTAATTATCCATTGAAATTTGCATCTATTCAACTTCATGGATATTGGACAGGATTATAATGGATATCATGGACTTTACCTTTACATCTTTCACCACCCTTTTTTTATAATATCAACATATCATTTTCACTTCTAAAACTCACCAAGTTCATTGTAAAATTTACCAAAATATTTTCATGATCAGTTAGAGGAATTATAACTTTTTTATTTTTCAATATAAATTATTTTCAAAATTAAAATTACTAATATTGTTTTTGTAGTTTAGAATTATAGTTATAAATATTCCTCAGAAAGAATTTAGCAGTGAATTGAAGGAAAAAAATATGCACAGGTATGATCTGAAAATGTAACAGGTACGATGATCAGCTAATACGCTCGTTTTGTAGTGGGCGATAGATGGTGACGGGTTGCATGACAAGAAACTTTTTAATAACGCTTGCTTACATCTCAACTAATAACTTAATGCATTTTTATTTATCTATTGTTAATTTTTTCTTTATATTTTACTTATTCAAGATATATCTGTAGTCACAAGGAATAAGTTGGTATGTCAAAAAGTGATTAAAAAGTTGTGACTTACATTATGTTAAAAGGATTCCTAAAATAAAAACATTTTTCCTATTGCATTTTGAAAGAATTTGAACAATGTTTTTAAAAATAAGATTTACAAAAGCAATTTCCAGTTTTATACTTATTTCACGTGACTATAGTTCTACTGTAAGACCCTTCAGTAATGTGAACCAATATTGATTACACTTTTAATGCAATTAAATAAATTAGGAACAAGAACAACTATAATTTTTTTTAATTTGATTAATATTAAACTAATTAAAATATTTATTTAGCCTGGATAAAGTGTAAAAATATTTTTGACTGATGATTTCAGATTTATATTTATTCAATAATTCAGCTTCATCAGTATTTTTCTTTTATTATTTATTTATTTATTTATCAGTATTTATTATTATTTATTTATTATTCTTGATGTTGGTCTGAGATTATGCTACTTTAAGATTATAATTTTTGGTCATTTTCTTTCTTATTTTGAGGCCCTTAATTAATATTAACCCTTAAACACTTTCTATATACCAATATTTTCCTACATCACATTTTGGGAGGGTCTTATTTATTTTCCTATCATTATTTCTTTAAATAACAAAATGGTTTTGTTGGATTTTCCTTTTTCATAAAAAAATTTAATGATAATCAGCACTTAATTTTGCAGACTAATGAATCTGACGATGATATTTCGGAAAAGGAGTCTTCTCGAGATGCTGGCCAGAATGATGATGATGGCTATGAAAATTCATTTTATCAAGAAAATAAAGTCAAAGTATTAATTTATTTATTTATAACGAAGATAAATAATAAGCTTAAATAAATTTTAATACTGTATTTTTTTGTTTAGGTTATATCCTCGAGTGGTGGTCACATTATTGCAGTTGCGAACCCAGCTCTGTCCATGTCGCCTGCCATCTCCTTAGAGAATGGAAGAACGCCTTTATTAAAGAAAGATGGCTTGTCTCCTGTTGATCCTAAAATTTCATAAATTGTTCATACAGTGATACCAAAAATTAAAGTATTGTTTATATTATATTATATATGTGTATAAATATATACATATATATGTAGCTTGGAATTGTAAATATGTAATCTATAGAAATGTAAATTAGTGTAGAAATCGCCAAAGTATTTTATTGTTTTCTTAAAACGAAAAGATGTTGATTTGATTTTTGAATTTATAATAAATTATTTGACAAACATTATTGTTTGTCTTAAAAAGGCTATTAAAAAAGTTACACACTAATTTAAAATAAAAACTTTCATACAGAATATTGAAATTAATAAATTGTTAATAAAAATTTACTACTCTATTAAAATGTCATAGGCCAATACAGTTATATTTATATTATTTATTTATTTTAAAATCGTTGTTAATTAATTCTCATCAAATTTATGTGTGATATAATTTTAAATTAATATAACTTTTTATATCCACAGTGATAATAAAATGGCTTTGTACATATTGTATCTACTTTTTTTTTTTTTTAACCCAATCAACCACTTTGAAGACAGTACCATCTGTGAAAAACAAAACTAGAGCAAGTGTTGTTCTCAAGTTTTGCCTTCCCACGAGTACAGAGTTGTTAAGTTTGATAATTTTAACTCAAAATTTTTGAGTACAAAATACACTATCGATGCTTGAAAATTGAGCTGAGTACAAGTAAAGTTATCTGTACTCAAGAAGAATATGAAGAATAAGTATAGGGAATCAATACTCAAGCCAGTGTGAATAATTGAAATAATTGATTACAAAAGTATGCTAAAAAAATTTGAGTATGTGTATAGTACTCAAAACTCATCTGGGTTTGAGTCTTATCTAATTCCAATGTTGTCAATTATTACCCAATTTTTTCCATAGTTCTTGTCTAGAAACTAAGTCAAAGGCTGTCTTTATATCTAGAAACATGAGGTAAATATTTCTTTAAAATGAATGAACAGTTATTACAATTAAGAAAAATTATTTGATGTCAAAAATCTGTATTCAAATAGCAATATTGACTGCTTCAGGATAACTACCCAAACTGAAAATATGAATTAAGGTTCTCAAAAGAAGAGAAAATATGTCCGTTGACGCTTCGTTTAGAAGACATTCATGGTTAAAGAGTTTTGTTGCTATGAATTATTTAGGTTATAATAAATAAATTAATGTGTTTTCCAACTACTTTATTAATGAAATGAAAACATTGACATTTATATTGAATATTGTTCGAAGTGATTACCTTGAGCATTAAGACAGGCTCAGCATCTTTTTTCCATAGGAGTGTTGGTTTAATGGCATTGAATGATATGTATTATTTTCACACTCTCCAGATCTTGCACCACTGAATTTTTTTTGTTTAGAATGAATTTTCTTTCTTTTTTTCCTTGAGTTTTTAATTGTTTTCCTGATTTTTATAGATTATGGTATGGTTATTCCACATTCACATATAGCTATTGTTTAGAAAATTTTACTCACAAATGAGTAAACTAACTACTTAAAATTAGCATATAGTTCAAGACGTGTTTTCATGGTTTTATATATTAATATGTAGACATATATTAGCTAAAAAATTTATATCGTATCTTAAAAAATGTTTCTATTTTCAATTAATTGCATTACAAATTATGAGAACTTTTGGTATAAATGGCAATCAGTTTTTTTAGTAAGAAAGCTGAAGTAAAAAAAAAAAACATTAAAAAATTACAAATAAAAAGCAAAGTTTATATATATTTTCTTTGTTAGTGTTTCTTGTGATATTAATTTTTAATTAATAAATTATCATGTTTTTATTTTTTGTATTTTGGTTATATTTATGTTTATTTTCTTATGTTAAGGTTATTTGATTAACTTGTCATATTAACTGCATATGACTACAAGTTTTTGTTATTTTATAAGACAATACATGTTATGGTAAAATAACATTGGAAATTAATAGTTAAGTTCATTATTAATTCATTACAAAAAATATTTGAATATAGGAGAAAACATCATTTATTTATATAAGAAATGTAATTTCTTTGATAAAAAAACAATATATAAACTTAAAAGATAAAGTTGAAATATAAATTATACCGAATAAAATCTTCATTAATGTAATACATACTTGGATGTATTTTGTTGGGTATTTGAATTGAAATACTGCCTGTCATGATGACTTTTTCGTAATGATTTTTTTAATTATTTTCAACTTTATTACTTCACTTGAAATATATTTTTTTGAACATTGATACATTTACTGAATTATGATCACAATTAGGAAAGTTCACTGTTTATTTTCAATTGTCTAAATAGTGATTTTTATAATTACCAAATAAAAATTACACTGAGATGTCAACTAAAATAATTTTCTCTGGCAAGATCGACACACGTCTTGCCTGTCTGAACCCTCAGAAAGAACTGACTTGATCTCTTCTTTCTGAGTCCACTGGTCAAAAATATAATACAATTACGATTTTTTTTTTTTTTAATTGTGTCTTTATATGTAAAAACAATTATTAATTAGTTTTATAGTGAATTAAATCTTCAAAATTTAATTCACCTTGCAAACATAAAATAACACATTTTAAAAGTTCTTTTCTCTATTCCTGTAATATATCATCAATTATAAATCTAGACTTCATTAATTCGGTCTCTAAACAAAAATCATTCTAATGTTCAAATAGTTAAATTTATAACTTAACAATTACAAATATTCATTTCACATATAAAAGATCAAATAAATGTTATTTTTCAACATAATGCATTAATATGCTATTTCAAAGTCTAATAATCCCATATTTCAAAGGAATTATTTACTTTTTATTTATTTTATATATAAAACATATCTATTTTCTTTTATCATCAAAATAATATTGTTTTCTCAACATTATTAATATTAATCAACTTTTTAAAATATTTTTTAAGACATTCACTTTTAATCGTTCAATCTTTATGTCTCTGTTCTGTCAATGGTAGCAGTTAACACTTTTTGGATATATTGGAAGATTGTTGATTGACCGTGTTAATAAATACTGCATCTCCCTTACATACCGACACATTTTGAACATAATAATACCCTCATAATACTTCTTTTCCCTTTGTTCTGCATTTCAGAAGCCCATCAATTTTTTAAAAATATTTCTTCTCCCTCTCTATTATGTATATTATCATTTATTGTTTACCTAATTTTAATTTTTTTATATTGCTTACTTTAAAATTATTTTCATTATTATGTGACGTGCTTAACTGCCATTCCTTCTCCTCCCAATACCAACGGTTCACTCTGACTTTCACTTCCGTCAAAACAGGTATGAATTCTGTCTCATTCATTTTCATTTGATTTTATTCTTTTCTCTTTTCATCTCTTAATTTGTACTTTCTTTAATATTTCTTCTCTTATTTTATCTCTTATCTTTCTCTTACTATTACCGTTTTCATTTACTGTTTACAACCTTTAATTTTTCTTATTAAATTTTACTTTTCATTGTATACCCCTGTTATATTCCACTTACATTTTTTTTTGTTGTAACTATGTCAAGTGTTTGTATCTTTTTTAGCCCTGACGAAGCCCTGCAATGTGGGGCGAAATGTTAGATCAAATAAAAATAGTATACCCATTTACAATTTGAGTTTTTTTTGCACCCGGACCATATTCCATTCATTAAGACTTTTTGATTTTATTTGACAATAGAAACAAAATATTAATTAACTATATTGTAATTAGCATTTTTTTTTTAAATTTTATAGGTTCTTACTGGACGAGTTGCATTAAAATAATAAGATGTAGTGAATGAAAGCACTCGTCCTTATTTAAATTTCTTTATTTACTGATTCATAAAACTACGTTTCGGGGCTATCACTCCATCATCAGGTATCTTGAATAATTATGTCTCTAAATATCACATTTAACTCTTAAAAATATTAACAATATGATTATAATTAATATTTTTCATTTTAAATGTAATGTTGTGCTTAAATAATTGCTTATTAGACTATGGTTAACAACTAAGTCAATGTAAATATTTGTTTGGCAACCATTAATTTTTTTACTTAATAATTTTATCTTGAGTCTTTTGTCTTATAATTCTTGAAAAAGAAACTGATTTATAATTACTACTTAAATAATCTCATGGCATGAATTAACATTTTTATCACTGATTATGATTAATTTTATTATTTCATAAAAATTTTATTTCTGCTTATAAATAACTTTAAAGGCTCACTTTATAATTAAAACTGATATTTTATAATTAATCATAATGTAATATGCAAAAATGATAAAATTAACTGTATGTGTACTTGAAACAATTTTTAAAAAATGGTCTAATCAACTTTATATGTCTATGCTCATATGAGAAGCTGATGAATTTGTTTGAATATACTAATTTCAAAATATATAAGTTTGATATTAAAAATTAGCCACAGTAAGAAGAATTGGTTATGTTTAAGTCACTGATTTACTTAAACAAACACTCATTGGTATAACGTCGAGTTCAAGTGCATCATTCCTGCCAAGAGCGTCATAATGATATCATAGAGAAAAAATTACTAAATAAGATTTAAAACTTACCTGATATCATTTACCTCGACTATACTGAAAATTTGTAATCATTGTTGTTGGTATACAATTAAGTCTGGGACACATAGCTTCCCGATCACTCCTCTGATATTCTAAGGGTGTTATACTCATTATATTTAAATTATACTCAACGATAACATTCTAGGATTAATAGTCAATACTTTTAACTTTGATCTCATTAAATGAATTTCCTATTGAAAAAATTTCCTCTGTGAAGTAGATACAGAATCCAAGTATGTTGATAATTTTTCATTTTGGTTGAATTAATTAAACATTTATTACCTCAAGTGTGCTTAACTATATGGGAAGATATTTTTAATATTCCAATTTAAACTTTATTTTGGGTAAATACACATGTATAATAGTGTGAAAAAGTTTTGGTAGGGATGAAAAAAGGGAGTTTCATAATCGATTTGTTCTGAAAAGGGTTTTTTCAATTCTTCATCAAGAATGATGAAACAAGGCAATCATTTAAAATTTTTAAAAATTCAAAGAATTATTAATGATCATTTATCATGATAATTGCTAAGCATAGGGAGGTCGTTGAAAAGTTTGTCTAATCTGGGTTTAACTCCTATGTTTTTTTAATTCAACTCTGTTAAACTGATAGCCACTATAAAGTTTATAATTGCCGAAAGCTTTTTATAATTCAGTATTTTAACAGCACAAGCTTGCCAGTTGACTAGAGTCACTATTACCTTACACCTCCCCTTGCTTTGTTTCAGATGTATTTATTATAATTGAATTATTATGTAAAAATATATAAGTTATATAAAAGTTTTATTCAAGTGAAGTCCATAAGAAAATTAATGATCAATTTTAATATGTCGAAGTCGGCACTTAGAGATCTACCAATATTTCTAGAAAAAACTTGTCTAATGCCAAATAATAAATGTTCAAAAATAAAACAAATATTTGTCACATTTTATATTACAATATTATTATTTTTCGGCTTTGCTTCTTTACCATATTCAGGCTTGAGAAAATCTCTCGAGGGTCCTGCCTTTCTGAATATGATAGGAGTCATAACAATCAGCCATCAATTTTTTTTTTATTGTAATCAAGATCAAATTAAAGTGTGGTTGAATACTCTTCAAGCATTTCAAAAAAGACATGTAAGAAAATGGGAAAAAGTAATATTTAAGAATGAATCAAAGATGATCTGGAACCTGATGTATTATTATTCTAACATATTGATAGCATATTTGGTATTTTATCAGATACTGCCGTTTGTGATCGATACGCTTGTCGGGATTATTTTCCCAAAGTTCCCATCTGTCAGAGTGCCTATATTTGCTCAAGGTTTGATTGATTTAACGAAGCCGAGAACTCTAATCAATATCTCATTGTCGATACTGAGTATTATGTGGTGTTGTTTAGAGATATTATGCCATATCGGTGGGCAAGCGTTTAAACTAGTGTCAATCGCATATCTAAGAGTTGAACTGAAAATAATTAAAGAAAAAATTCTAATAATTAAAAATATGTTGAATAAAAAATCAAAGATCGTAGCGGAGAAACTGTTGAAAGATGTAATATTGCATCATCAGGCAATCTTGGAGTAAGTAAACACTTGAATAAGTTGATCAAGAAAATTGATACAATAAATGAGACTTAGAATTTTAAAACCATCTAAGTATTTAATTTTTTTTTTAATTAATAGTTTTGGTACCAAATTATCAAAGTTTATAAGAATTTCTCCCCAAATCAGTTAAATAAATTGTGATTCTTCTATTTTCAGAAGAAATTATTTTACTTGATGATCATGTAGTATCAAAACCGTTTGATAAAATTAACCAATGGACTTGCCTGTTTTTAAAATTCTTCATCTCATAACATACTCAACAATCATTAAACACGAGATGCATATGTAACATTTCAGTGTCACATATTTAGGATTTTACAAGAGAGCCTAATGTATTATTATTATGTTTTCAATTAAAAGAATAAAAGTTATTATTTGTAAAATTCTCTTTTTTCAAATCTTATAATTTGATTTATATAATACATATAAACATTTTTAAATAAATATTATGAATTTATTAAATTTTATCATTTCTTCTACTTGCCATTTTCAAGTGTGTTTTTTATTATATATCATTAAATTTTACAAATATTTCCAAATAAAATATAAATAATAAATCTTAAATAATATTTTTTAATTTGTATTTCTGATATTTATATGTGTTTAATTGAATTTTAAACCAGAGTTTTTCAAAGTAATAATGATTAAGTATAAATTATAATGGAATATAACATAAGGATACTCACCAATTCAATGTAGAATTTCAGGATATTTATATCTAGTTATTTTAGCAAATTTTTTAATGTTCATGAAATATCCATTATTAATATTGTACTATGGTTCTATTGTATAATTCATATTATTGTAATCAGAAATTAAAATTGGTAACTAAAATTTATTATTTTGGTATTTAGTTATACAGTTCTGGGCAAAAAGTAATTAAATTATATAATATTATAACTGAAAATTACAATTATATATTATTGTATTTAGTAATTACGATCACACAAGATTATAATCAGTGATAATTACAAGTAATTGTAATTTTGTTTCTCCAATTTCATATTTCACTAATTGTAATTGTTATTGAAATTACTTTTTCTCCAACATTGTAGTTAGACAATTACAGTAATTACTTTTTGAAGTATTAAATTAAAAAATTACTCTAAAAAAATTGAGCAAATAAGCAATTAATTGTCGTCAGTAAAATAAAAAAAAAAACTTGTATTAATTTTAAAAAATCTTAGTTTCTGTTATAATATGCTTTTTTTTTTAATGAAATAACACAATAATGGTGTGAAATATTCTTCAGAAAATGCCTGAGATGTTTTCCAACAATAAAAATGTACAGGAATAAATGTTTAAAAAATACTTTTTGCAATGAAAAATAAGTTTAAAAGATACAAAGTTTTAAAAACAGTTCTGAACGCTTCTACAATTCCAACTACGTTTTGCAAAACCATGACAACAGAATTTCAGATATCTTCTTAAATAATATTGTTTAAATTATTGGCATTACTTATTTCAAATTCATTTTGAAATAAAGATTACCAATGCATGCAATTACAATTTTCAATTGATCAATAAACATTTTATTACAGTGCTTGGCGATTTATTATTTAATTCTTCAAATACCGTGTAAAGTTAACATTTATTTGGTAAATCATCGTAACAAAAATAATTGTATTACTAATGCAGAGATTATTTATTTTTATTTTAAGTACTTTCAATGAATTCGGTTCACTTTTAGATGTCAATAATTCTTTGTAAGACATATTACTGCTTCTCTGAATAGTGGCACATCTGACAAAAAAAGTTTTGTTTATGTTTTGAAATGGACATGTCCCAAAGATATTATTGTAGACAGGGGTTTCTTTCTCTTCTGTGGTCTTTCTTTAGACTATTCTAAAGCTAGAAGGGCTATCAGAAAGTAACCACAGTTCATGTTCAGAATACGTCCATAGAATCTATATAATATGTCTGATACAAAATAATTTTTTTTTTTTTCAAATGTGCCACTATTCAAGTAATATTTGATGATTTTTACCTGATATATTTTTATATCCATAATTCAATAAAATAGTTCCATAATTTATCTAAAATTTAATTTGATTCCTGGAGGACAGGTGTGTACTTGATTTGTATTTTTTTGTTTATTTTTTTTTATAGAGGACTAGATACAATGAAAAGCACCCTAGGTTTTCCAGTAGCTTTGGAAAATACAACAATATCTGTATGTTTGTGTTTGAATTTGTACGGGATAATAGTCCTAGTGAGTATTTGCAATGATGTATAATTTTTTTTTAAACAATAAATATATGTTTTAACATTTTAATGATTACACAGGAAGGTAAAGAAAATATTGCTGCTAAATTGGAAGGATTTTCTGGAATGTTGGTTTTGTTAGTTCTGTTTTGGTCATGTTCTCTTGGAGAATCATTAGAAGATGAGGTAAAAAAAAAAATTTTTGTTCTAAAGATAATTTATAATATTTAAATTGAATTAATCTGTTTCATGTTTGCCATTGATATAAATGGAACAAAATGCAAAAGTTTTTTTTTCACTTAAATAACTTTCATTATTCTAAATTTAAAATATTTTCATTAACTTAATAAAGTACCCACCCCCCAAAAAAAAGATGATGGACAAGTAAGGATCTGTGAAAGAATGGAGTATAAATATTGGTTGGTCAGGTTCTAATGTTCATGTAGTGAACAGAGGAAGGCAAGGTAAGGGATTCAGTGATATAGGAAGGTTTATTATTTCTTAAGGATTAGAATATGAAAGAACTAAGCAAATATTTTATAAAGCTGCATCTGAAATATAAATATATCAGGGAACCCCACAAAAATACTAGTTACTCAATTCATAAGTCACTTTCAATTTTTCTTGAAGTACATCTGTGAGACCTCCATAATAAGAGGAGGTTTTAGTTACCATCTAGGCAACCATAATCAAAATAGTGGAAAATAAGAGAGCAATTTACTAACTGGTTTTCAAAGGCAAGGATTAGCGGAACCTATGGAACTGTTTTGAACTAATTATGGATTTTCTGGATATTTTGGACACATGATAAAGGTTTTCAACAGGGTTATTGTTGGGGAAAATTAAAGGATAGTAGAAATGGAATGCAAGAAGAATTTGGAGCTGATGAGCTTTAGCTTTAGATTTTCCATTCACTTGCAACTTGTTTTTCTCTGCCTAGTGACTACTTCTATTAATATAATCCTGAAGTTAAAAAAGAAAAGATATATATTTTTTTGTCTAATTGGCGCGATAACCCATTACCCCCTTCACAAGCAGCTTCCGCCAGTTTAATCGGTTAAGCGCAGCTGCTTTCTAATTTCTCACTTTGAGCAGAGTCCTTGAATCCTCTTCAACACTATCCAACCATCGAAGCTTTGGGCGGCCTCTCGGCCGTTCATCCTTGCCACATGGCCTGCCCAGCGTAGCCTACCAACTCTCACAATGTTTCCAATATCAGGCTCACTGATTAACAAGTACACTTCCGTGTTCGTGCATCTTCTCCAAGCTGAACCTCATTTTACTGGGGGCTGTAGATGTATCTGAGCATCTTACTCTCAAATGTTTGGAGATCCGTTTCATCGGACATCGAAAGTCCCCAAGTTTCCAAGGTGTATCAGCACTGGTCAAATTAGCGTTTTATATAATCTAGTTTTTGATAATGAGCTACTACCTAAGAAACAAAAAAAGCCGATGAGCTTAAGGTTTAGATTTTTTCCATTCAGCTGCAACTTGTTTTTCTCTGCCTAGTAACTACTTCTATTAATATAATCCTGCAGTTAAAAAGGAAAATAAAAAAAAAAATTAGAATAGTGATTTTCTATTGATTATCTTAAATAATTTTTAACAAGTTGGATTAAGTTGTATAACCAGAACAAAAACCTAATTGAAAGGGTTTCAGAAGAGCCTAATGTTCCATGTACGAGGAAAGTTGGTGATGTACTAATCTTTCTAAGGGTATAGATAGATTTGAAAAAATAGAACTTTATCATTTTGAAGTTACTACCAAAAACCCTTAGTAATTTATTGAAGAAGGTTCAGAACTTCATGAAAACAAACATTCCTTGGAATTGTTTTTCTTCAATTTTTAAAACTACTTTTTTTGGATCGAGTAGTTTCTAAATATTCTGAACTAAGTGAAACTTTTTTTTTCCCGACTACCATTATTATCTTCTATGGTAGATTATAGATTTTGAATTTAAACATTAAGTTTAAAATACTTTTATTTTTATTTTTTTAGAATTCAAATATTTTTCAATCTTTGTACGATTTACCTTGGTATTCTGAAGATATTCAAATGAGAAAAACACTAATAATGATGCTGAGACAGACAAATAAACCTTTTGTCATTAATTATCATCAGAGAACTGATCTTAATCTATGTACCTTTATGCAGGTAATAATTATGTTATAATAATTCGGTCAGAGTAATTTTTTTATTTAGTTGCCTTTAAAATAATGTCTGACTCTACATTATAAAATGATGAAATGAATTTCAAATAATTATGTATCAATTCCAGTATGACTATTTTAAGCTTCACGTTGTTTGGAAAAAAGTCTGGTCTATGAAAAAATATATCCTGAAAATATTAGAGGTACTAAAGTCTATTAGCACTGAAATAAGAGCTAGTTGAATGTACTATGACGTTGATCTACTGGGAGCATTAGTTCAAAATATTAATTTTTCGTTATTTGGAAAAAAATGTTGCTTTTCAAAAAACTTTATCTCAATAACAATTGAAAATAAAGAGCTCATATTTAAAAAAATACTTTGAATAATGTGGTCTGAGGTTTATATAGTGTTGTTGATGGCTTAAAGGGTATATGGAGCACAAAATAAAAATGAATAAAATTAACTTCATGGTAAATATCTCAATAGCTACTTTATAATGATGATTACTGTAGCCCTTGTTTAATCTAGATATAGATTTTTCAAAATAAATTCACTAACTACTGATCTTTCAGTACATTCGGAAATTTAACTTACTATAATGTAGTTTATGACACTTATCTTCGTAGAGATAGTAGTTTTTGATGATATTCACATATGAATATGAATTTAGCAAATGAAAATTTGTTCGAACAATTATAAATCAATTTATTTTAGCGAATTTCACTTAAGCTATTACTCCTACGAAGATAAACATCATAAACTACTTTATAGCTCATTAAACTAGCTTGAATTTGAGTCCTAATAGAGATCTGTACGTCAAATAGTATTTGAGATATAAATTTTTCAAAATAAATTCACCAACTATTGATCTTTCAGTACGTCCCATACAACATTTTTATGAAATGTTGCTTTTTAAAAAGCTATATCTCGAAAACTATTTTACGTAAAAAATTCTATTAGGGCTCATATTTTAGAAAATTTACTCTTCTTTAAATGATGTTCTCTTAGATTTTCTTGTGTTGTTAGTTTTTAAGATATAGAGCTCCTAATGAAAAATTAATGTTTTTTTTTAGGTTTTCGGACAGCCGCCATTTTTTATTCCCCCTACCTATACTTGACAGACTCATCAATTAGACTAGTTTAATAAACATAGTTTTCATTAAATTAATAAAAAATTGGAGTGAGATAACTGCCTTTTTTTTCTTCCCGGCTCTTGTACTATCAAGACGTAAGATCGTCATTGACGACTATAATGGGAGATGCTCTGAGAAAAATAGTTCCAAAGTAAATACATAGTAATAGTGGCTTAAAAAATTGTTGGCTGGTTACACAGATTTGGATAACCAACCCGGAGGAAGACTTTCACTAGCGATTGACGTTAATGAACTTAAACTTACTGTGGAAGAAAATCCTTAACAAAGACATGAATTTAACTGCTTACTAAGAAAAAAAAAACATTTTCTCAACAGAATAATCGCGTGTGTTGAAAAGTGGACTGTATATGATAACAGGCGTCGGTCAAGTTAGTGGTTAAATATCGACGAAAGACCGGGACACTTGCCAATCAAATAGTACAAGAGCCGAAGAGGAGAAAAAAGGCAGTTATCTCACCCTAATTTTTGGTTACTTTAATGAAAACTATGTATAATTACTAGACAAAATTGATGAGTCAGCCAAGTATAGGTAGGGGGAATAATAAAAGACGCCTGTTTGAAGGCGATAAAAAAAACTAATTTTTCATTCGGAGCTCTATATCTTAAAAAGTAGAAACAGCACAAGAAAACCTTAGAGAACATCATTTAAAGAAGAGTAAATTTGCTAAAATGTGTGCCCTAATAGAGTTATTTACGTAAAATAGTTTTCGAGATACAGCTTTTTAAAAAGCAACATTTCATATAAATGTTGTATGGGACGTACTGAAAGATTAATAGTTAGTGAATTTATTTTGAAAAATTTATATCTCAAATACCATTTGACGTACAGATCTCTACTAGCACTCAAATTCAAGCTAGTTTAATGAGCTATAAAGTGGTTTATGATGTTTATCTTCGTAGGAGTAATAGCTTACGTGAAATTCGCTAAAATAAATTGATTTATAATTGTTTGGACAAATTTTCATTTGCCAAATTCATATTCATATGTGAATATCATAAAAACTACTATCTCTATGAAGATAAGTGTCATAAACTACATTATAGTAAGTTAAATTTCCTTTATTTTGAGTTTTGGCAGACATATGTGCGTCTTTTGGATCTAGAGATTTATTTTTCAAAAATCCAACATTTTATACGAACAATTAGTAATTAACATTTTGTGAGTTTATTTTGTCAAATATCATAAAAACTACTACTCCTACTAAGATAAGCATCTAATGTTTTCTGAAATGTAGTTTTCATAAATCAAACTTATTTTCCGAACAACTATAAACCACTTTATTTTAGCAAATATCGTGAAAACTGCTATTCCTACGAACGTAGTAAAGCTCACAAACTTTTTTATAGTCCATTAAACTAGCTTTAATTTGAGTGCTAATAGACACCTGTACGTCACATAGTTCGTGAGATATAGAATTCTCAAAATAAATTAACTAACTACTAATCTTTCAGTAGATTTTTAAGAAATTTTGCCATTTAAAAAGCTATATCGCGAGAAATATTGGATGTAAATAGCTTTTTTAGAGCTAATATTTCAGAAAATTTACTCTTCTTTAAATAATGTTCTCTTAGATTTTCTAGTGTTGTAGATAGTTTTTAAGATATAGAGCTCCGAATAAAAAAATAGTGTTTTTTTAAGGTTTTGAAACAGCCGCCATTTTTTATTCCCCCTACCTATACTTGGCAGACTCGTCAATTCTGACTAGTAATTATACATAGTTTTCATTAAAGTAATCAAAAATTGGGGTGAGATAACAGCCTTTTTTTCTTCTCGGCTCTTGAACTAAAAATTAGCATCCAAAAAAATGATCGGTTTCTGTCTGGTATCACTAGCAGGAATAATTCATTTCTTCCTTTTATCGAGAAGTGATACCACCCGGAGTATCTTCCTACAATCTACTTCATACGGTCAACTATCTTCCTACAATCTACTTCATACGGTCAACTATCTTCCTACAATCTACTTCATACGGTCAACTATCTTCTTCCGATACAAAGTATTTATTGTTCATAGTAAACATCTTAGACTATTCAAAAATTAAAAAAATATATATCTATAATATATTATATAATATTATACAATAATATATTAGGCGCTCAACTTTTCAGCAAGCAGCCCTGAAGAAGGCTAGAAACTCTAGCCGAAACGTCGGCACATTAAAATAAGTTAGTCATACTTATTTGTGTTTCATTGACCGCACCCCCAACCATCTTCTCCTCATTTAATAATATATTATATTTTTAATTTTTTTTGTTTATATGTTTTTATTTCTTTTTCAGATCATTAATGCGTCATATTCTTATTTTACGGTGTTGAGATCAACAACATCTTAGGATGCATAATATGGAAATTTCTTAACCAAATAGAGATTTTTAAAAAATGCACTTAAACTTCAATCTATTTTAAATCTCAAAAATATATCTTGTGATGTAGAAAAGTATCAAACAATAAAACTTAGAACAGCTGTAAATAGCAAGTTAAAAAACACTTGTATCAGAAGAAGCTAGAAATACACTGCACTATAAGGAAGCAGGATATCTAAAATTTTGTGAACTGTTTACTTGAGTAGTAAAAAAAATTCAGTTTTTTTGTTGAAATAGTATTTATGCGGAACACGAATTAAGGGGACAAAAAAATAGAACGAATCGATTCATTGGGTCGTGCATGCACTCTTAGATTTACGGAATCCGTTATCTATGATTAGATAGTTAATCAAATAATTTTTGTTTTCTCAAAATAAAAAATAAAAATTGATTTTTTTTTTAAGTTAAATCTTTTTTTCCTACTAAATGAACACAGAATGACTCTGGACACTTACAAGATGACATGCTGTTGTAATGGGTGTTTTTTTAAGCCCGATAGAACTTGAAATTGTAAAAAATAACACAAAAAATTAAATTGTAATCAAAATTTTTTTTTTATTCGAAAGATCAATACGTGACATTAACATTTGAAAATGATTTCGGGCATATGGGCACCGCGGCTGTTCTTGACGAAGCGCATTCTGGACGTCCAATTTTGGGCCACTTTTTCGAGCACTGCTGGCCGTATGTCACGAATAACACGAACAATGCTGGCCTCCAAGGCGTCAATTGTTGCTGGTTTATCAGCATAAACCAGTGACTTCACGTAGCCCCACAGGAAATAATCGAGAGGTGTCAAATCGCACGACCATATGCGGCAATTTTGCTTATTAACAAACCCGTTAAGCCAAAAATGCGCCTCATCGCTGAACACAATTTTACAGAATGCGCTTCGTCAAGAACAGCCGCGGTGCCCATATGCCCGAAATCATTTTCAAATGTTAATGTCACGTATTGATCTTTCGAATAAAAAAAAAATTTTGATTACAATTTAATTTTTTGTGTTATTTTTTACAATTTCAAGTTCTATCGGGCTTAAAAAAAGACCCTATTATATTATTATTGCTAATTTCATCCATAATACAAAGTTATAATGATCAAGGTAACATCTTAACCAAGAAGTGTTAATTATTAATTTGTTAAATACTCAGGCTGCAGTATATTAAATAATTACAGAAAAAAAAGAACTATTTTATTATAGGACCGTTTTTTTCTCATTGTTTTTGTATTCAAATTCAAATACAATTTAACCTCGGTAATCTAAACTTTGGAACTCCGAACACTCAAGTTATCCTAACTAGTGTTAAAAACAAAAAAAGTAACTTTTTGCGAGAAAATTAAATAGGCTACATTTTTGTTTTCTAATAAAAGTTCAAATATGTAAAGGACATTTTTAACTTACCTTATCCTAACCCATCCTAACACAGTCCTAACAACATACGCTGATGACACATGTATACTGTCTGTAAACAACGACCCTACTAATGCATCATAAACACTACAGAGACACATAACATCCATTGAAGAATGGTGTCAAGACTGGAGAATCAAAATAAATCCTGACAAATCCCATCAGACCACCTTTACTCTCCGTCGTAAACCTCTACCCTCCTGTCCTACAGTATCCTTTCTAAGTACTCCACTAACGCCCGTTAAACTGATTCGATACTTAGGACTCCATCTTGACAAGAGACTTACTTGGAATCCACATACAAGACTGAAACGACAAGAAACTGCTCGTAGATTTCGATTGCTACAACACCTACTTGACAAACGCTCTAAATTTCCCATTCATTACAAAACATTAGTATACATTACGATAATCAGACTAAGTTAGACATATGGAATTGAGTTCTTGTACCATCAAATTCCTCCCGCATCCAATCCTTACAATCCAAAATCCTACGCAAAATCCTTGATGCTCCTTATTGCTTTACAAATCAACTCATCTACAAAGACCTTAACATCTTATTCGTTGCAGATTTGGCCCAAAACAGGCGTCTTTTCATTCCAAACTCCTTAGCCATCCTAACTCATTAATTTTTAATCTCTCACCCCTAACAATCTCTGTTAATCCTCCGAGGCGTCTGAAAAGAAGATGGCCACGGGACCTTCTAATTTAAATTAATGCTTGAAGTACCACCAAAGGGTGAGTTCCTTCCCAAGATTTTCGAGTGTAAATGAAACATTTCACAGATTTACTTATTGTATTTATTATTTGTACAGTTGTGAATTACATTAAATAAATAAATAAAACTTCCCGATGTACAGGGAAGTTAATGTAATGACCGTGAAAATCAAAAGCGGATATTTTTACAGTTTTGATATCGGGTAATTTAATTCCCAGAGAAGTGTTCATAATATATTTTATAGGAATTAGAAATACAAAATTTTTGTGTAGTATTTCTTATGTTGTGGGGTTTTCTAATTTTATTAAAAAATTAATGCGGAATTGTTACTTATTGTAATAATCAGTTAATTTAGATACAAAAAAATATTCGACTTACAGTGTAATTTCGTTAATCCGAACTGGCGTAGAAAAAATAAACATTTTTTTTAGCAAACTCGGCATGCAATAATATTTTTGTTTTAAAATAAAAGTGGCCATTTTTAATTTCCCTATTTATAGGCAAGTTATTGTAATCACCATGGAAATCGAAGTGGAACTTCTTACGTATATGGAGCAGTCTAATTCCTATGAATGTGTTCATAATATAATTACGTTGGAATTAGAAATACATAATATCTACTATATAAATCATTTGATTCTGTGAAACTAATATTATTAAAAGTAGAAATATGTACAATACAATTTTTATTTTTTTTTTTAAGGTTTTATAATAAATCCATACAAAGAGTATTTTTATTTGTATACTTTTCTCACTTATAAATAAACAGTTTTATAATTTTAACAAATTAAATCATCACCAAGATTACACTACATTTTTTTTCTGATAAATTAAACGTATGAATAATTATTTTACCGTTAAGTTTTTCATATCAAATCTTGATTAGGGTTGGCTAAGCCTTTACAAATTGTTTCTCGCACTTCATGTTATATAGTTTATTACTTAGCAGATAAAAACAAATAATTTTTACATTTTATGCACTTAAAATAGTGAGAAATATATAATTATGCTGTTAGTATAAATAATTTTAATTAATTGTCACAATTTTATAGTTAGTTTTAATGTTGTCACATATTAAAGGAATGATAAAAATGTGTTGTTTAATTTTTAATAAATTCCTTAGAAATATATTGTACATCCAAGGCCCTGTTTCATAATAAAGTACAAACTAATACTATTAGTCTTATAGATTTATCTTAATTCAATTATACTGACTTGTACAACAGTAACATTTACTTAAGTATTTTTTAATTCCTGTAATACCACTAATAGTCATCCCTATCATTAAAAAATAAGTATTAGTATAATTACCACACTAGTTTCTACACTTGTACTATGAACTAATACTATTAGCTTTCATTATGAAACAAGGCCCAGAATGATAGAGGCATAATCCAAAGTTTCTGAATCAAAAATAATAATTAAATTCCTCTCATCCCAAAAGCCAGCCAGCTCATAAATATAAGGCTAATCAATAGACCCAATAAGTATTCTACGAGCACTGGTGTCTTCTAAGTAGAAGTTGGTCGCCGTCTAATGTTCTTTATAATCAAATACAAATAATAATAATAATACCTGTTGTAAGATATACCTCTGGAAAGGCAAAGCTTTTAGTATAAGATAGTGGAGAAAAGTGAAAAATATATACTGAATTTATAAATAAATGTTTTCCTGTTACCCATGGTTGTTATGACAATAGTCAGTTTTTATTTTCAATAACTACTCATGAGGCTATCAGTGCAAAAGTAACTTAACCCATAAAATATCACTCCAGAATTAATTTTTCTTTATTTATACAGTACACCTTATCGGTGTTTGATGCCATCGAAAATCGAATTCTATGTATATTTCAATTATCTAAAAGAATAGAAATAGTTGATAAAGCCAAAAAATTCTGTTTTTAGTCGAGTTGAAATATAATTGTAGTTTAAGCAGTTTTGTGGGCCAGGTCTCATTTGCTCTTATAGCCTCATATGAAAGGATCAATTTTAACCTAAAGTAGAATAACAAGTGAAAGCTGAATGATGTATATACCACACCCAATTTATTTTTATTTATTATAAAATAATTAGGAAGAAAGGTAAAAAAATTTATAAAGTGTATGTGCCATCTACACAATATGATCTAAGCATCAGAAATTAAAAAAAAAATTCAAACCAAAACAAATGATTTCCAATTGTCATTCTCATGCAAACAGATTTAACTCCAGCAATGGCCTCCATTCATTTGAAACAATAAAGATATATCTGTTTTTATGTCTATACCTGCACTTTCTTTATAAATTACCTAAATCCAAATTCAATTTTGATTAATGTTTTGGCACTTAAATCACATTCCCCCACCATACCAATCAGTACACAAAATGAGAATATTATTAAATTGATGTTTTAGTTAAGAACATAATTGGAAAGTGGGTATAATTACCCTACAATTTAAAACCCCTTTTTAAATAATAAACAATTTGGGACAGATCAGTAAGTAGTAGTAAATAATATATATTTTAACATTGAAAAGGAATTCAGATTTTGAACCGTCATTAATTTCAAATTTCATTAAGTTACACAAATCTTGATTGTTGAGAGGGTTAGTTGTGCCAAGTAGAGGTAACAATTAATGTTGTCATAAAAAATAGATGAATTTAAAACATAAAATGATATGGTTGCAACAGGTAGTAAATTAATGTATATATATTTTCTAAATCTTAAGTATATGTAAATACATTAATTAAAGTAAGCATATGTAAATATATAAGCCACAGTCTAGGATATATTTACATATTTATTAAGTTTTCATTGCATTTAGGTCAGTTAAATTGTTCGGTCTCGAAGAGCTTATCGCAATAAGGTCTATAATAGCTGGTTAGCCTATAATTTTATATTTCATCATAATTTTTTTTTTCTTAAGATCTCAACAAATGGTAAAAATTGCTTTCTATTCTTAGGGAGGATTCAGTTTGCAGCAGTAATTTTCTCTCAATAACCAATATTTTACATCCATGTCGTTAACAGTACAAGTGGTAAAATAATTTTTTTTTTTCTTTTCTTTGTCAAGTTGATGGGCTTAAAATGTAAAAAAAATATTATATTTAACAGGATGATTGCAAGGTAATAAACCAAATTTTTATTTTCATTTTATTTTACTTTTGTGAATCTGTTTGTTCTGTCTCATTAAATGTTTTCTTTTAAAATCGAACAGCATAGGATAAAGACTAGAAGCATATTTAAATTATTTAATTTATTATTTTAACTGATAAAACTGTATTTTTTTAGACAGAATGAGTTCATGACGTAATTATATATCTCGATTAGCTAATGTAGAATGTTCTATTGAGCTAGAATGTTCGACACTGAATCATCTTGAAAATATTAGCTTAAAATGGGAAGAGGAAACTTTAAGATAGTTAAATCGAGCAATATTTATAAAGTGCCAGAAATTTAAAAACAGCATGAAGCAATCCTTCCTTGCCGGACCTGCCCCGCTAATACCCCGGGGGATTGACAATCCTATATCACTTTTGAAATATTAGCATAAATTGGGAAGAGGAAACTTTAAGATAGTTAAATCGAGCAATATTTAAAAAGCACCTGAAATTGAAAAATAGCATGAAAGCAATCCTTCCCGCCGGACTCACCCCGCTAAGACCCCCGGGGAGCGACGGTTTATATGATATATAGATACGGTGATATATGAGGAATATGGCATTTAATGTATTCAGAGTCCATTAGATATTTTGCAAAATAAAAGAAATAATGATCAGTATCAAAACTAATATTTATGTTTAAATGTAAATTTGAATGATTTATTTTTAAATTTCCACATTAATGTAATTTAAACATACATACTCGGCTCAATTTTTTTTTTTTTAGAATATATCAATTTTAATAATATATAATATTATAACAATGCAACATAGTGAACAATAATGAAACATAAAATTTATACCAGCGATTTCCTTATTTTTCATTAAAAATGAAACTGGGATCCTCTAATCATATTAGACTTTAATTTTATTTTTTTTTAATTTTTATTTATTTATTTTTTACTTTTATCATGCCATAGGCGTTGATGACCAGAGGGTTTTACGCCTTTAAGCAACAATCAACAACAACAACAATAGCAATAAGTATTAAAGCTCTAAGTAAACATTCATACTATTTACAAAATAATACATATTATATAGGACAAAATAATGAATACAAAAAAATAGTAAAATGATAATGAATAATATAAAAAGATACCAATAACTATAATAAAGAAATAAAAGCAATGTAATATAGACATGGTAACAAAAAAAAATCTTACACAAGTATTCATACCTATCTGATACAAGTTATATTAAATTTCATTAATTCAGACTGCAAATAAATGTTTTTGTTTAAATGATTAAAGTAAACATTTTTTTATTACTTCCAAACATTTTCATGTTCTGATAAGGCTTTTTCCACATCACATTTTGATGATATTTTATGATAAGGAGCATACTTAAACTTTGATTTTTTTTCTGGAAGATTGCTGATTGACCGTGTGTATCAATAAATGGAATTTGGTCCGGGTGCGGTCAAATTAAACTCAAATAGTAATATTATAGACTATTTTTATTTGAGGGAACATTTCACCCCACGTTGCAGGGGTTAAAATAAGTTACTTATTGCTTACTGATGTTAAGTATTTGTATCTTTTTAGCTCTGACAAAGCCCTGCAACACGGGGCAAAATGTTGGCTCAAATAAAAATAGTACATTATATTACTATGTGAGTTTAATTTGCCTGCACCTGGACCAAATTCTATTTTTTAATTTTAATTTGGGGATTTAATTTTAAGTATTTAGTAATTCTAAAAATCCATTTTCTTCTTGTTTAAGGATTAAAAGAAGTTTTTTTTTTTATCCGTTGTAAAATTGAATCACCTGGATTTTTGTTTAATTCTTCTTGAAATTTTCGATTGATTTCTTCTCCATTTTTACCTGGACATAATGTTAGGTCTAAATAGAATGATATCAGCTCCTTGTGAGGTCAACCTATTTTTTTCCACATTTTCAATTATTGTTTCAATTTTTTTTCCTCATCTACTCTGTTTTCTTTTCGTTTTTCTTTATTTATTTTTTGGAAGAGAACCAGAAAATATTGAATTATAATTACATCTATTGAGCAAAAATTTGTTTCTTTATTTAGAACAAATGAATTATTTATTTATTCTCAAAAATGACAAAATATTTATTTAAATAAATATTTGAGCCTTATTGATCATGCTATTTAACATTGCCCCGTTCTTAGAAAAGGATAATAAAAAATCAATGAACGAATCTTTTGATTGTTCATCATCAATCATGATAATTGCATAATTACGCCCACTTACACCAGAAAGTTTCTGTCCAATTAAGCCAGGTATTAATTAATCTTTCTAAGGTAGGGTCATTAGTTCTCAGACCTAATATAGAGCCTATAATTTCCTTGCTCATCAGTCCCGAAAGTCCTTGTTTCTTGGTCACTGAGTGTTAGCTAGAAGAATCAAATTTATTTCAGCATTCAGGTTCGGATAGAGTCAAGTTATTAACCATGGTTAAAATAATCAAAGAACTTCTTGGGGATCTGCCTAGAATCCTAATAAAGACATTCTTGATATCGAGAGATTCGAAAAAGAGAACTGGTCAAACTTTTGTCACTATCAGTAATGCCATAATGACCTTAGTCTGTATCAGTTCAATGTATTTTTTGGGTTTAGAGAAAAGCTTAGAGGGGACTGCGAGTTTTTCAGCTTATGCATTCATAATTGCTACTAAGCACGTCATATATTATTTCAGACAAGACGAAATTAAAAGAATGCTGAATATTTTCGCTCGATTACAAAAAGAGTATAAAGAAAAATGGGAAAGGGAAATTTTCAAGAGAGATTCTGAAGATACATGGAACATGGTTTATAAATTCTGTTTGATAATGATATCTTACCAAGTTTTTTATCTCATGTTCACAATATCTGTCGATTACATTATCGGAAATATTTTTCCTAATTTTCCTTCTGTCAGAGTCCATTTGCCTTGTGATGGGTTCATAGAATTTTTCGAACCACGGACATTAGGAAGATTTATAATAACTATTCCAGTTCTAATGTGGACAGCTGAAGCGATAACTATTCATGTTGGCTCAGAAACATTAGTATTTGTTTTGATGATGTATACTAAATCAGAACTAAAAATGATAAGATACAGACTTATAATTATTAAAAAGCAACTCAATAGAAACAAGAGCAATTGTTCCGTTAATGCAGAGATGCTATTATGGGAAGTAATTCAGCGTCATCAAAGGGCTTTAGAGTAATTATTATTTTAACAATTAAATATTATATATTTAAGATATAATACATGTTTACATATATAAAAAAAATTTATATGTTATAGTGTTTTAGATGTCATGAAAGATACTCTAGGACTTCCTTTGGCAATTCACTATACATCTGTTTCGGTGACATTAAGTGTCATTTTTTATTGCCTCATGACATTTGTGAGTATTCAATAATTAATTTCTAAATTATTTCAATGTTTTTATGCATTTTATATTTAAAAAATTATACTTTCAAGGATGAAAGAGGAACTCTAACAGCCAAATTCAATGGAATAACTGCAATCATTTGTATTGGTTCTCTTTTGTTTGCTTTGTGTTATTTTGGTGAATCATTAGAAGAAGAGGTAATTTTATACAAATATTAAAATAGAATAACATAACCCATTTTTTTAATTATATTCAAATATGCACTAAAACAAAATTTAATTTTTAAAGTTCATTTTTAAAGAATCCATTTTCTCTCACATGTATGTTCATGGAGCTAGGACTAAAATTTGGACTAAAAATTCAAAACAAGTGAGCTGGTAATAAAATGATGCTGTCAGGATAATCAATTCCTTTAATCACAATGTTATAGGATGGACACGATCATTAGAATAATTTAAAATTATATTAAAGATTCTTATTATAATCAATGGACTAAGCTAAATAAGGCTGAGTAATTTCCTATTCTCAGTCACTTCGGGACTTGATTAGTCTCTTTCAGCCTGGTTATCCGGTATTTTTGGAGTTGTTATTATCTAGAAAGTTATTTCATCCCAATTTTTTATTATTAATATAATATAGTTAATAAAAAACTATGCATATGAAAATATATATATTCCATTTATATTTATATTGTTAATATATATTTGAAAACTTTATTTAGTTACTGATCAAAATTGATAATTCTGCCAATCATAGTTGGAGGGAATACAAAATGGAGGCTGAACCAAAAAAGTACAAAAAATTAATTTTTCATTCCAAGCTCCATATCTTTAAAGCTACTAACAACACTAGGACAAACTTAATATAACATTATTGAAAATAGACTAAATTTGCTAAATCATGAGCATTAATAGAGCTGTTTACGTTCAATATTTCTCGAGATATAGTTTAATGTAAAACCAATATTTTGTGAATTATTTGGTTAAATATCACGGAAACTATAACTCTTACGAACAACATAAACATATAAAGTAGCTCTCAATTGAGTAGTAGGATTAGCAATATCCATTTGGCAAATATTGAATTATCATTCAGACTTTGGGTTATGAAAACATTATCGCAGGAACTATTAGACGTACAGATGCCTGTAAGCACCCAAAATAAAGTTAATTAAATATACTATAATGTAGTTGATAATGATTCATAGAAGCATCAGTTTTGCTGAAATTAATTCACAAAATATTTATTTTTTTTATTTATAATCTAAATATTTTCTTGAGACTGGTAATTTTTTAAATAAATAATTCAAATTTTATCCATTATAGTCTCAAAACCTTTTATTTCCCTTATAAGTCCGACGTTTCGGCCAATCCGGCCATCTTCAGGTACAATCTTAATACAACTTTGAAACAATATAATTTAAACAACTCTAACTTCATGCAGGCTATTCTGCCCAGGTCAAAAACATCAATTTCTAATTAGTCAAATATCACTTAAAACAAAGTCAAAATCATTTATCAGCAGACACTATTCCTTAAACTTTTATCAGTACATAGTTGTGATAGAAACTACTACACAATGTTGTTTCTCAATTGTCTCATATTGAGGAGGTCAATAAAATATAAATAAAATTCTTATTATGAAATCATAAAATATCAGCACTTACACAATCTTACTCAATTCAATAGGGTTGTTAAACCGTTGCAAGGCATTGCCAAGCAAAAGGCTTTATATACATTTTATAATCAGTTGCTGCTAACAAATAAATTTCAGTTTTACAGAAATATTTACTGTTATAATAATGAAGTGAGTTGGCATTTTAAAAAGTTATGACTTTTTATCATACAATTTGGTGATTTTTGATTTATTAAGACTTTTAGTATGTTAAGATATCATTTCCTCACAACCCTGGAATCGCACCTTATATACTAGTAATTTCTACGACGGCCTTTTTATGAAAATAGATCACTAAAAAGTTAAGAAACAAAATGCAATCGAAAATTAAAAAAATTTACTTTTTTTAATGGTAGTAAATGTAGCACTTGTAGAGAATGGCCCAATTAAGATGTGTATAAACTAGGAATGCAACATCGATGTATTTTGGGTAATGTATTTTAAGCAGCAATATTTTAAAACATCGATGTATTTTTGTAATGTATAGTAAGTAACGATATTTTAAAACGTCGATGTCGGATTCTTAGTTTAAAAAACCACTTCTGACTAGTCGAATTCGTGATCGTTGGGACAGACTTTATCTTTCTGAAATAGTTGTTCATAAACATCGATGTATTTTGGGTAATGTATTGTAAGCAACGATATTTTAAAACATCGATGTATTTTTGTAATGTATAATAAGTAACGATATTTTAAAACATCGATGTATTTTTGTAATGTATAGTAAGTAACGATATTTTAAAACATCGATGTTTTGACTAGTCGATGTCGGATACTTAGTTTCAAAAACCGCTTCTTACAGGCCGTACAATGCGGGATCATTGGAACAGACCTCATGTTTCTGATATAGTTGTTTAAAAAGATCGATGTATTTTGGGTAATGTATTGTAAGTAAAGATATTTTAAAACATCGATGTTTTTTGTAGTCGATGTTCTATTCTAAATGGAAAAACTCATATTAAATGGAGAAATAATTCCTTCTTTTACCATTTTATAACATATAACATGGTTGAGAGTCTGTTACTAGGTCTGTTAAATGGAGTATGACGTCACGCAATAGACCACCTGAGCTCGTCACCATTTTCGTTGTTGTATTAGGTTACTTGCTCGTAGTTTGTGTTTTGATTGTGTTAGTATTGTTTTGAATGTTTTTACAATTAATAAAGCAATGGATGACAATAATAATAATGTAATAACAGTTGATAATTAGCACATCTTGATTCTCTTCCTCGCCCGTTAGAATATCAACAAGGCATTCAGTGGACAAACTTTCACAGAACTTCGACTTTTCACTCCCTTTAGGCATGCTGTAATAAATTACTTTAATCAAAACTTCGAAGTAAGCAATAACAAGATGTTTTGGAAAGAAAGGTTATAAAACGAGTTACTCAGAAAATCCGCTAGGAGCTCTTATGCATTTAATATGACTTTAAATAGGGCCGCTCACAATCCTATACATATAACATTAAAGTAATACAAAATTTTGTTAATCTACTTTATTTTTTTCTCGGGCTCTTGGACTCCTAAAATGACCCCATACTACAGCCGCGGTAAGAGGAAAGCATAATTGTCAAAAGTGTATTTCTCGAATAAAACAAGTCTTATTAATATTTACTTTTTAATGACATTTAATTTATGCCTTGTTTTGTCTAAGTAAAAATTGAATATTTTTCTGACAGAAAATAACGCGTGATTTTTCTTTACTTGAAAGAACACAAAAATAATTTTTTTGTAACTTCTGGAACAGCCTTAGTTCCATTAAAAAACAAACATTATTCCCACCCCAACTATCATCGGTAGTCACAAATTTTGACTTGTGACTACATACAATTTTAATTAAAGTAATAAAAAAACGAGGTGAAATAACTTTGTATTTTTCTTGAGTTCTTGGATTATTGATAGTGCAAGATCCATTAGCAGTTGTCTAAATTTCTTATTTGATAATCCGGCGATGTATGTATGTTTAAATCAAATATTAATTAATTCAATTAATTCAAAATTTTACCAAGATATAATTGTTTTAGTCTCAAGAATATTTATAAATTTTTATGAATTATTTAAATTTTTCAGAACAATGAAATAAATAAGAGGATATACGATTTACCATGGTACAACGAAAGTATATTTGTCAAAAGAGCAATTATTATAATGCTGAGACAGACTCAGAAACCATTTGTTATCAATTACCGTCTCACAGCTCAGCTAAGCTTGCAGACATTCATGCAGGTAACTTTTTTTTGTTTTAATATTTATTTATTGCTATTTACAACTGTACATTATAATACATTTAGTAAATCTGATCTAAGTTCAATTGGAGTGTTACAGGCGTGTAGAGAAACTACCCATTGGTAGCACTCTAATGACATTTTACATTAGCTGGTCTCGTGGCCATCTTCTTTTCAGGCGCCTCGGAGGATTGTCAGGAATGAAAGAGGATGCAAGATTAGAAACTGGGGGGTTTGAGTGGTTAGAGAGTTTATAATGGAAGGAGTGATATCTGGTTCGGGCTAGATCGGTTAAATAGGGAACATTAAGGTCTTTATGTATGATTTTATTTGTGACAAAGTAAGGAGCATTGAGGATTTTACGAAGGATTTTGGATTGTAAGGGTTGAATACGAGAGGAATTCGAAGGTTTAGTGGAGCCCAAAAGCTCAACTCCATATGTCCAGATAGGCCATGTCATGCAGATCAGTCTTTTGTAGTGAGTTGGAGGTTTAGACCGTTTGTCTATTAAGTATTGTAATAGTCGGAATCGACTTACAGTTTCCTTTCTTTTCAGTCTGGTGTGAGGATTCCAGGTTAGTGGTTTGGTCAGAATCACGCTCGACCCCCAGATGTTTCCCCAAATAATAATGTATATATATAATTGAGGTCGAAACGTTGGCACAAATAACGTAAGTTTTACTTATTTGTGTTTTCTATTACTTACCTCACACTCGGCTAAAAAAAAAAAATTTTATAGGAAGATGGTCAGGGTTGCGGTCAAAGGAGAAACAAAAATAGTTTACAACTATTTATTTTCCGACGTTTCGCCTCACTTTGTAGGGCTTCATCAGGGTTTTCAGCCAAAAGCAACATGAAACAAACAAACATAACACAATTTTTTTGTAAAAAATAAAAAAAATCGGATTAAAGATAAATTAAATTTTTATACAATAAATAATTTTTTTTTTCACTTTACTTTGTTTTTCTTTCAACTGCATACAAAATACCTATATGTACCTACTAATTACGAGAAAAATATACATTAATTATAATTAATTCTCAAAAATATACATGCATAATATGTATTGTGTATTCACTTACACGAAATATTCACTTATACGAAGAATTTTTGGTACCCCCTCATATTCGTATAACTGAAACTTCACTGTAATATATAATTAACTCCTTATTTATCATTTTTTAAAATTTAAATCTGTACCCTTACTACAACCCATGAAGGGTCAGAGGTTCAGTACTTTGTAAAGAATTTGACCAACGGTTGTGCAAGGAGGTGATTTGGTCAGAATCACGTTCGACTGCCAGATTTTTACCCAATTTAAGAGGCTGGGTGGACCCCAGGAGGGCTCCAAAAACCCTCAGAAGTTGACGACTCACGGCTACAGTCTAACAGAAAACAATTTTCTGCCCAGTCGGATTCGAACTCGGGTCCTTACCCGAGCTTTACCCCTTGGCTACCGTGCCCCCCCCCCACTTATTTGTCATTACATGCTAATATTGAACATATTATTGTCAATTATTAAAAAACTTTTTATAATATCAACTATTATACATTTTTAATCAAGGAGAATAATTACCTTCCTAAAGGTTACCTTTCATTATGATAACAACCAAATAGACTATAACAACAATTTCCTACCTCTATTACCACAATTAATTAAAGATCATTTAAAGTAGAATAAATTTGCCAAAATATGAACCCAACAGAACTGTTAACACTCAATTGTTCCTGAGATCCAGTTTTTTAAAAATCAACATTCCATGACAAAATAACAAAAAGGCAGAACTTAATAATTAATACTTAATAGTAAATTTATTAAATTTTTTAAAAAAATTTAAAATCCTTTTTAACAATTGATTTTTACTTACTAAAATTGAAGCTCCAATCAGAATGTAAATAGTTTTCGAGATATAGCTTTTTAAAAAGCAACATTTCATAAAAATGTTGTATGAGATGTGCTAAAAGATCAGTAGTTAGTGAATTTATTTTGAAAAATCTATATCTCAAAAACCATTTGACGTATTAACACTCAAATTAAAGCTAGTTTAATGAGCTATAAAGTATTTTCTGATGATTATCTTTGCAGGAGTAATAGCTTACATGAATTTGCTAAAATAAATTGATTAATAGTTCGGACAAATTTTCATTTGCCAAATTTATATTGATATGTGAATATCATAAAAACTACTACCCCAACGAAGATAAGTGTCATAAACTACTTTATAGTAAGTTAAATTTCCTTTATTTTGAGTGTTGGTAGACATATGTGTGTCTTATGGATCTAGAAATATATTTTTTCAAACATCCAACATTTTATACGAACAACAAGAAATTAATATTTTGTGAATTTATTTTGTTAAATATCATAAAAACTAATACTCCATAATTTTTCATAAATCATACTTATTGTCAGAACAGCTATAAATCAATTTAGTTTAGCAAATATCATGAAAACTACTATTCTTACGAAGGTAAAGATCATAACCTTATTTATAGTTCATTAAACTAGCTTTAATTTGAGTGCTAATAGACATCTGTACGTCTTATAGTTCCTGAGATATAGATTTCTCAAAATAAATTAGCTAACTAATAATCTTTCAGAAGGTTTTTAAGAAATTTTGCTTTTTAAAAAGCTATATCTCGAGAACTATTGGACGTAAATAGCTCTATTAGGGCTAATATTTCAGCAATTTACTCTTCTTTAAATAATGTTCTCTTAGATTTTCTAGTGTTGTTGGTAGTTTTTAAGATATAGAGCTCTGAATGAAAAATTAATGTTTTTTTAAGGTTTTGAAACAGCCACCATTTTTTATTCCCCCTACCTATACTCGGCAGACTCATCAATTTTGACTAGTAATTATACATAGTTTTTATTGAGGTAATCAATAATTGAGGTGAGATAACTGCCTTTTTTTCTTCCCGATTCTTGTACTATAAGGAGTCTGTCATTATTGTGAGTCAAGACAAAGAGAAGTGAAGTGCTGCTGGCTTATGCATAACCTATATTATGTTCTATTATATTATACATTAATTACATTATATTATACTGGCTTATACATAAGTTATATTACATTACATGGTGCGTAATGTAATATAAATTAGGTATAAACATTTCTAGTTAATAGTAAAAAAATTGAATGGAGTAAACTATGCTTTCAAAATCTCCACTCTAGGGGTTATATTAATAGATTACCGAGAATATTTTGAAATCCGATTATTCAAATTTTAATTGAAAAGGAAACTGTTTATATCGTACGTTCCACTTTATTCTTCCAGATAGATGCCACGGTAATGAATAAACAAGCTTTCTGTTCATTAAAAATCTAAAGAGACATTGCACATGATCCTTACCGCTCGATATTTCATTTAGAAGTGTCAGTCGGTGTGATACTATAGAGGTCTTCGTGATTCTAGTCAGTATGGCTTTTGAATAATCATGTCCCTTAAAACTTTACTTTGCGATTATTCCTATGAAAAGATTAATAAGGAATTGCAACCAGCGAACAATTATACTTCTCAAAAGATGCATAATATAAACTCATACATGATGGATATCATGAATAAAATCATTTCTTGCCACGCCGCCATGTTGGAGTAACACTTGTAAACTAATACGAAAGTTTTCTTCTATCATCTATCAATATCAGAAACTCCTATCAGAATTTTCTACTGAGAAGATTTTGTTATGAAATTATTGTTTTTATGTATATATAAGAAGATGGTCAGGGTTGCGGTCAAAAGAGAAACAAAAACAATTTACAACTATTTATTTATAATCATAAAAATTCTTTCTTGAGACTGGCAATTTTTTACTAAATAATTCAAAACATTATCCAAATTATAGTCTCAAAACTTTTATTGTTTTTACA
>NW_027114262.1:178520-182326 GCF_000696795.3 Halyomorpha halys | reverse complement strand
ATTTACTTATATTTATTCATCTATGTTTTATTAACTTTCACATTTACTTTGTTTTGTTTTTGTAAACTTTTACTTCACATCTTTCTATTAACTTATTTCACTTATCATTATCATCACCTATATTGTTAACATTCCATTACAATTTTTCACTTATCTCTATATTTTATTATTTATTTACTTCTTTCTACATCTCACCTTGTATTTTTATATATATTTTTATTTTATTTTGTTAACTTTCACTTCCGATTTTTAAATTACCTTATTTCACTCTATATTATTCATGTTACTCCTGTTATCTTTACTATTACTATTATCAGTATAGATAAATGATTATTTTCACGATTTATAAATACTACAGTTGTTATCATTGTCTATTTTTTTTTTAATACTACTCTTCATTTACTTTTACTTATTATTACTTACTTATCTTACAGTCATTGTTATTATATCCTATATTGTATTGACTATCCTAACTATATTTTCTTCAGTATATAGTCGTATTTTTAGTAACGATATGTCATTCTAATTTTACTTAGTTATTCCTTAATTAGAAAATTATTATAGTTACTGTTATCATATTTCTGTTATCATTTTTCATTTTTCGTCATATCTTTATGACTACTTCCTGTATACGCGACGTATTTGAAATAGAAATATTAGGCTGGGCACCTCCTTCCCACTCCTCCACGCTTCCGCTTCCGCTTCTGTTCAACTTTCGCTTTGAACAGATACGTTGTCCTGACTTGTTCTTTGCTTATTTATTATCATTTTAATATCATTATTATTTTTTATTTATAATTATTCTTTCAAGACGTTTATTTAATCTCTAACTGTATATTTTACGTATTTTTCAAAAATGTTTACTCTTACCATTGTTACTTATTTTTTTTATTCTTATCATTTTTATTCAAGTTATTTTATATTGATACTATTTTACGTCTTCCTTCCTTTTATTTATATGTAATTTCTTATCACTTTAATTTTACATAATATTTATCCTAGCTAAAATTGCCTTATTGTTGTAATATTCTCAGTTTTTTTTGTATCTTTTTAGCCCTGATGAAGCCCTGCAAAGTGGGACTAAACGTCGGGAAATAAATAGTTGTAAACTATTTTTCACTTTTGACCGCAACCCTGACCATCTTCTTATATATAAATTTTTACGGTCAACTATATATAAATATATATAATTGTTTTCATTGTTTTGTAGAAAAAAAACTTGGGGTTATTTTAATTTTATGATTATTTTTTTACTAGGTTTCCATTACTTGTTTTTCTTATTACACCCAATTAATTGGTAGGTTTAATGTTTTTTTATTAATTTATTACAAGACTTTGATTGGCCTTAATGGTTATTGTGACAGTTTGATTTTTTTTTTTTTTACAGCTGACTAAAGGTGGTCTAGTTTCGTGTAAAAGAAGACCCTTAACTACTTGCAATGCTTTGAACTATGAAATATTATAATTAAAAATAATAAAGATCAATTAAAAAAAATAATAATAATCCAGATGAAATAACAAACGAAAACAAGTGAAATTTGAAGAATTATTATAAAAATATTGACTTGTACTAGAATTGTAAATAAAATAATTTTTGCCCCGAACACTTGTTAACTAATACTATTTTTTTTTTATATATATATCTATCAATAGGTGTGAATGAATGAGTCTTTATCTTAAATATAAATTATTTTTTTTTTTTATTATTATTTGATCAGCTTTATTTTATTATATATTAGATATACTATAGATTCTTATTTTTATTTATATCATCATAATCAAATAATAGTAGTATTTTATTTTCTTTATATATTTCTTTATTAGTATTTTAAATTTAATATTTTTTCTTTTAATTTTTTTCCTTTTTCTCTTTTTTCCGTTTTTTTTTCTTTTATTTCTGTATATATTGTATGAATGAATATTTGAACATCAATATTTAATACCTTAAATTGTAGCAGATTATGTTAATTCTATTCAATGAAAAGAAATGTATCTATATATCTAAAATTCATAATTTTCAGGTAATCAACACTGCCTATTCTTACCTCATGGTTCTGAAATCAACTGTTCGTTAATAAGGAATTATGTGAAATTAGAAGAACTAATTTTAAAAGATAAGCAGATAAAATAGGCAATTTAAGCAATGAAAAAATATATCTGTCAGCATACTTTGCTTAGTCATCTGTGATAGCACCTCACCAAAACAGATTGTGTAATGATGGAGAGTTATTATATCAACTACAGAATGTGTTATAGTGAATTTTTCTGAGAATAGATGACTGATATTTTATTACCATTAAATTATATATATTATGATTATTTGTTACAGCAATAATTATATACTTTATAGAATCATACATAAGATAAATAAAATGGAATTGGTATTTAAAATTATCACCTAGAGACCCTCAAACATACTTTATTTCAGGTTTCAAGAAATGATGATGTTGATAATTTATTTTCTAGATAAATAATCTCAACCAATATAAATTAACTCTTCTTAACGTGTCAAATTTTCATATTTATTTAATTTTTATCTACTACACTCTAATATTTGAGGAGTCTAGGTACGTTCAAGACCGGTGGATGAGATGAAGACCTCAACATCTCATTGGTTGCAGATTTGACCCGAAATAGATATACCTCCTTTCATTCCAAAATACCTACCCACCCGAACCCATTAGTTCTTAATCCCTCATCCTTAACAATTCCTGAAAATCCTTCGAGGTGTCTGAAAAGAAGAAGGCCACGGAATCTTATAATTTAAAGCTATGATTGAAGTACCACTATTGGGTAGTTCCTTTCTAAGATTTTCATATCTTCTGAAAAATTTACTTACTGTATTTTTTTTCTTTGTAGTGGTAAAGTTCAATAAAATATAAACATAAATCAGTTTAATATTGTAATATTTTGAGAACGTGAGATTAGCTTGTAGCATCCCTGGCTTACGTTTAGGGCACTTTCTTTGTGAACCACAGGCCTAGAATTTACTGGAGAACGCTTTACGTAAAGAAAAGTGATTTAGGTAATTTTAAAAAAATATGGATACGACCCTATCCATGTCTGCTTAAACATTGAAACTTCTCTTAACGGACACCCCTCCATTACAGAATCCTCTCTTAACGGGCAATTTTATCAGGGTCTCGACCAACAAAAAAAAATTTAATACGTTTGAATTCATCCATTCTCGATTCCAATTTCATTCCCCGGTGTACTTACATTATTATATACACAATTCACTTCTCTATGACGGGTCATTGTCAAAAAGATTTTTGTTTTGTTTTTTAATTTATTTATTTAAGGTATTTAAAATATATATAAGACTTGAAATAAGGGAACCACCCATGCTAAAACATATGGCTACTTACGATTGTAACACCAGTGCCCCATGTTGCCGAAATTACAAAAGACACTCACCCACTAGGGAGCTGTGGCCAGATGCAGTGCACTAGGTTTTACCATATTTTCTCTGAGAAGGCAGCATATTTTCTTCATTCTAATTCGGTGGAAACCATGAGTGAGTAGAGACATTTCCGAAGCTCCCTTCGGCAGCCGAGGAGAGTGTAGATAGAGAGATGTAGAGAAAAAGAAAGAAGCATGAGTAAGTCACCTTCCTTCTATATATGATTCCCATCATCAATATCCATCATCATCATCATCAATGTGCATATCTACGGTTTTCATAGACCCCTAATAAAAATTTTTTTTTTTTATTGATAGATTTATTTATTGATAGATATTACAATCTGCCACACAGTTGTGGGCAATAGGTAATATTGATGAATGATCTCATACATACTAAAACA
>NW_027114262.1:159682-173350 GCF_000696795.3 Halyomorpha halys | reverse complement strand
AGTTGTCGGAACTGTAACGAAAAAAACAAAAAAAAACAAGGTTCAGGGCAGAGTAACAGCACGCAATTAGACTGAAATAACACTACTGTATTTCTCAAGTTATTGCTCCTTAATATCATTTTAGATGTTTATTTACAATGGTAGGGAGTATTAAGGCGGACACAGTGCCTTATCCTATCATAACTTCGATACAGTCGAATATCAATATCCAACCAGCCAATCAAAGGTAACACCTGGCCTTGGGCTGATGGCGCAATTCAGAAAGGGATTATGAGGTAATGAAGGAGAAGCCAGATTAGAAACAAGTGGGTTTTGGTCGTTAAGAAGTTTATCCTGGAAGGATTGGTATCTGGTTCTGGCCAAATCGGTGACGTCATAAAATGTAAATGAAATTTCACAATTCCAGAACTAAATTTACAGGTCATTTATTTACGGGAAAAGTTATAGAATAACTGATACTATATTATACAATGAAGTACGTAAGTAATATCCTTTTTTGCCATATATATTAAAGCATTAATGAAACTTTATGTAAAACAAAAAGTATGCATCATTTAATTTCATTTACGTAAGCATATAGACTTTAACTACAAATTAACTCTTATGTTAAATTACTAATAAACAGCATTTCTATTTAAAATTAATAAAAATGTAGTTTTGTTTGTTTGTATTTCAATTAGCCCCCATTTTCTCAGAAACTCTTTTATTTTATTTATTTGATAATAATACTTACTAGAAGCGAACCAACTTTCATTTTACAAATTATACAACTGTTCATTAAACTGTACAAGTCCTTGTTCAAATTATATAAATGTAATATAGATGTATTCTGTAGTTAAGATTGTATTTTTTACTTCAATATGGTATTGTAAATATAAATATGTTATGCTTTCCTTTATTTTCTAACTGTTTAGGACTCCTGTCGAACAGATTCGCTACCTTGGACTACATCTGGACTAACAACCTTGCACAAGACAAGAGACTGCTCGTGAATTCCGACTATTACAGCACTTACTAGACAAACGGTCTAAACTTCCAACTCATAACAAAATACTGATCTACATGACAATAACAAGGCCTATATGGACATACGGAGTTGAGCTTTGGGGCTCCACTAAACCTTCGAATTCCTCTCGAATCCAATCCTTACAGTCCATCATCGTTCGTAAACTCCTTAATGCTCCTTACATAGTCACAAATCAAATCATCCCTCAGGACCTCAATGTCCCCTATGTTGCCGATTTGGCCAGAACCAGATACCATTCCTTCCATGATATACTTCTCAACCACCCAAATCCCCTTGTTTCTAACCTGGCTTCTCCTTCATTACCTAATAATCCTCCTAGGCGTCTGAAAAGAAGATGGCCTTTGAGATCTTCTCCTCCAGAAATGTTTTTGAAGAAATGTGTCCAAAATCCTTCGTAAAATCCTCAATGCTCCTTACTTTGTCACAAATAAAATCATCCATAAAGACCTTAATGTTCCCTATGTAACCGATTTAACCCGGACCAGATGTCAATCCTTCCATTATAAACTCCCTGACTACCCAAAACCGCTAGTTTCTAACCTTCCTTCCCTTTCCATTCCTGACAATTCTCCGAGGCGCCTGAAAAGAAGATGGCCTCGAGAACTTCTGATCTAGAAATATTATTAGAGTACTACCAATGGGTGGTTTCAACACATGCCTAAGTCATATAATCGTCATCTTACATCAAAGTTACTAGATGTATTTTTATGTAAATACAGTTAGTATATATTATTAAATTAATAAAAAAAAATCAGGATTCAAGTTTTTATTTCGCTGAGAGAGTAAAATGAAATATTACAGGGTAATCACTAATAACCATTTTATATAACAGACAGATTTATGTGATCTTATACTTTTTTGATTCTAATTGCAATTTTTATTGAGCATGAGAAGTTTTTTATTTTATTTATTATTTATATTTAAAATAAAATACATACATAAGATTTTATAGCTCGTAGGTCTGAAAAAAAAAATCAAAATACTGAAAACATCAATACAGCGTTCTAGAGATATTTCAAAAGAATTATAGAAAAAAATAAAATAAAAACATGTCTTAAGAAAACAATCGTTAGGACACGATATCACAAGAATAATTTTTTTTAATAGTATAAAATTATATTGATTTTTTCATACTTAGTGAGGTATCCTTGCTTATGAGATGAGAACTACATAATTCTTTTATTTAATTTTTTTTTGTTTTTTTAATGTGTTTATTTTAAAATTTACAAACAATAGATCCATACAACAATTAAAAAAACACATAGAGAATGGAAAAACATCCGTCTGTTTAAGTCTGTGTAGAATTTTAACTAAAAATACATAAAAAATAAAACGTAAAAAAAAAAAAATGTTATATATCTTAAAACAATGATTTTAACAAGTCAATAGTTTAAAATAATGATAAAGTATTTATGTTAAAGCAACAAGGCAATTGTCAATACTGTGATTTGGGATCAATCCTACAAATACTATTAGTACAAGAGCCAGGGGAAAAAATAGGCAGTTATCTCACCCCAATTTTTTATTACTTTAATGAAAACTAGGTATAATTACTAGTCAAAATTGATGAGTCTGAGAAGTATAGGTAGGGGGAATAAAAAATGGCGGCTGTTTCAAAACCTTAAAAAAACATTAATTTTTCATTCGGAGCTCTATATCTTAAAAACTACCAACAACACTAGAAAATCTAAAAGAAAATTATTTAAAGAAGAGTAAATTCGCTAAAATGCAAGCCCTAGAGAGCTATTTACGTCCAATAGTTTTCGAGATATAGCCTTTTAAACATTTCATAAAAATGTACTGAAATGTCTGTAGTTAGTTAATTTATTTTGAGAAATCTATATCTCAGAAACTATGTGACGTATAGATGTCTATTCGTCAATCAAATTAACGCTAGTTTAATGTACTATAAAGTAGTTTATGACCTTTATCTTCGTAGGAATAGTAGTTTTAATGATATTTGCTAAAATAAATTGATTTATAGTTGCTCAGACCATAGATTTGATTAATGAAAAACTTTATTTCAGAAACCATTGGACGTACAGATGTCTGCCTGCACTCAAATTAAAGCAAGTTAAATTTACTATAAAATATTTAATAATGTTCATCTTTTTAGGAGAAGTAGTTTTTATGGTGTTTGACAAAATAAACTCACAAAATGTTAATTTCTAGTTGTTCTAATAAAATGTTGGATTTTTGAAAAAATATATCTCTAGACCCAAAAAACGCACACATGGCTGCCAACTCTCAACATAAAGAAAATTTAACTAACTATAAAATAGTTTATGACACTTATCTTCGTAGGGGTAGTAGTTTTTATGATATTCACATATTAATATTAATTTGGCAAGTGAAAATTTGTCCGAACAACTATAAATCAATTTAATTTATCAAATTTCATAAAAACTACTACTCCTACGAAGATAAGTGCCATAAACTACTTTGTAGTAAGTTAAATTTCATTTATTTTGAGAGTTGGCAGCCATGTGTGCGTCACATAGTTTTCTCAAAATAAATAAACTAACTACTGATATTTCAGTACGTTCCACACAACATTTTTATGAAAAGCTATATCTCGAGAAATATTGAACGTAAATAGTTCTATTAGGGCTTACATTTCAGCAGATTTACTCTGCTTTAAATAATATTCTCTTATGTTTTCTAGTATTGTTTGTAATTTTAAAGATTTAGAGCTCCGAATGAAAAATTATTTTTTTTAACGTTTTGGAACAGCCGCCATTTTTTATTCCCCCTACCTATACTTGGCAGACTCATCAGTTTGGACTAGTAATTGTTCATAGTTTTCATTAAAGTAATCAAAAATTGGGGTGAAATAACTGCCTTTTTTCTCCTCTTGGGCTCTTGTACTATTACCAAGTTTTTTCCTAGGTAGCCCGTTGTAAATAGTTGCTAAGAGCTCTCCAATTATAGCCTTTTAACAAAGTGAATAATCATTCCAGAAAGCAGGTCCACTGCCCAAAATATTTTATTATAATTTCGCTGTACTTGGAACAGGATCCCAAGAAGTGAAAGGTGTCTTTCTTTTAATCCCTTATTAATAGACACCTGCGTATAATGGATAAATTATCCTTCCCATGGGTGTCTGTAATGCAGAAGTTCTACTGCGTTTTGTTATTCAACAATCACTAGGATTATCTAAATCCTAAATGCGGCAATTGTGAAGATTAACTAGCACCAATAAGGCGAAAACCTGTTTCATAAGTGAAAATGATTTTGTTCCAAAATCAACATCCACTCGATGATGTTCTATGTTGTAATCCATTCAATGAACTCTCTTCTCATTGCGTGGTCATTATGTTTCAATTCTTGAGTGAATTGAACTTGAGAGTATTTCATGCATAGAGATAACAGATCTCCGGTGAGTATACCCTGTAGAGAGCTTCTTTAAATTTAGAATTCTTGTCCACGACGCCTAATTGATGTTCTTTGGACTTAAACTAAAACTCTCACGCACTTCTCTGTTATTGATATTTGAACGACTCGTTCCAGAAGACTAGTTTGCATAGCATTATCAATTGATCCAGTCTGCTTGAATTTATCAATTACTGTCTTCAAAGATACCAAAGCTGAATCATAATTGTATGGGGCTAATTGGTTTAAATGGCACAATAATAGAATGATAAATAACAATACATTTAGGAAACTCAAATATTTGCTCATTAAACAACGTACTTTAATGCCTTAGGAAAAATACTTCCAAATCAAAATCTACTCACAATACATTAAATACATACGAGGAGAAGATGGTTGGGGGTGCGGTCAAAGTGAAACACAAATAAGTTAGTGTAAACTATTTAATCGTGCCAACGTTTCGGCTAGAGTTTCTAGCCTTCTTCAGGGCTAAGAACAGAACAAGATAACAACCACAATGAGTATAGAAAATAAAAAAGAAAGCAGAATAATTTTACAAAATAGAATTAATAAAATGAAGTGATGAGAGAAGCGGGAAATAAAATGTATAGATATTGTTATTAAAATGTATACAAATTGTTTTTATTTTTTTTTTAATTTATTTATTTTTTATTTTAATTCATTTTATTTTTTCCGCCCACTTTTTAACGTATTATTTCACTTCTTAAACTTTTTCTCACACATTTGTCGTCCCTCTCTTATATACGTTTCCTCTTTTTAACTGTTGTTAGATAACCATGACACTGTCATCTTCCGGTACTTTGTTTTTTGGTTATTCGTTCGTTCGTATATATTTTTAACTCTTCCACAAACCTTTGTCGTCACCCTCTCACACGCTTTCTTCCTCTAAATATTTTCTACTTTTTATTTTTTACCCTTTCGTAACGCTTCCTCTTAAAAAACACTTAGTCATTCTTGTGACGGCTTTTTTAATTCAGAGTTTGGCCGTTATTGGCCCAGTATCCATTAGGCGTTTGATTTTCAAGCTAACAGGTTCGTTTTATTCTTTTTTTTCCTTTATTTTACCACCCCTTCTTTTCTCCACTTTTATCCATTTTCCTTACCCTTGATATAACCTATGTTCACTATATTATTATTGGTGTTTTCAAAAACATATTTTTTTTTTCTATTCATTTCTTATGGTATACTTTACTTATATTTTGCCTCTTTATCAATTATTGTTACATATATTTTCTTCCTCTCAATTTTCTTTTTCTTTCCATATTCCAATTTTTAAATTATTAATAACTAACATGTTCATACTTCTTTGCATTATATAACTTCATTTTATTTCATTATCTTAATTATGTTTTTTTACTCACTTTTTTAATTACCTATGTATACATTTTATTTCTCGCTTCTCTCATCACTTTATTTTGTTATTTCTATTTTGTAAAATTATTCATTTTATGTTATTCTGTTTATACTTTATTTTTTATTTTCTATACTTACTGTGGTTGTTATCTTGTTCTGTTCTTAGCCCTGAAGAAGCCTAGAAACTTTGCCGAAACGTTGGCACAATTAAATAGGTTACACCAACTTATTTGTGTTTCACTATGACCGCACCCCCAACCATCTCCTCGTACGTCATCCACGGTCAACTATCTCTCATAATTAATGAAATACATAATTTATTTCAATAAAACATTGATAAACAGGCAAACATATTTTAAATCAGCTTAATCTTCCAGTCGAGCCTTCGTCTATTTTTAGCCACTTTTCTGGTATCACATCAAATGAAGAGTCTTTGACAACAGGCTAAGGACTAAATGTTTTTTCTCAGTCAATAAAAAGAAAAAAAAAAGTTCATATGTATTTCCACTCGACGAACTACAACAACAAAACCTCCTAAGTAACCTCATTTTCATAAATCTCCTTCCTCAGTTAGTATAAAAACCCAAGAGGAGAAAAAAAGTAGTTATTTCCCCACCAATTGTTGATTACTTTAATGAAAACTATGTATAATTAGTAGTCGAAATTGATAAGTCTGCCAAGTATAGGTAGGGGAAATAAAAAATGGCGGCTGTTTCAAAATGTTAAACAAAAATAATTTTTCATTCGGAGCTCTATATCTTTAAAATTACAAACAATACTAGAAACCTAAGAGAATATTATTTAAAGCAGAGTAAATCTGCTGAAATGTAAGCCCTAATAGAACTATTTACGTTCAATATTTCTCAAGATATAGCTATTCATAAAAATGTTGTGTGGAACGTACTGAAATATCGGTAGTTAGTTTATTTATTTTGAGAAAACTATGTGACGTACACATGGCTACCAACTCTCAAAATAAATGAAATTTAACTTACTACAAAGTAGTTTATGGCACTTATCTTCGTAGGGGTAGTAGTTTTTATGAAATTTGATAAATTAAATTGATTTATAGTTGTTCGGACAAATTTTCACTTGCCAAATTAATATTCATATGTGAATATCATAAAAACTACAACCCCTACGAAGATAAGTGTCATAAACATTAATTTTTCATTCGGAGCTCTATATCATAAAAACTACCAACAACACTAGAAAATCTAGGTGAACATTATTTAAGGAACAGTAAATTTTTTGAAGTATTAACCCTAAAAGAGCTATTTACGCCCAATAGTTCTCGAGATATATCTTTTTAAAAAGCAAAATTTCTTAAAAATCTACTGAAAGATTAGTAGTTAGTTAATTTATTTTGAGAATTCTATATCTCAGGAACTATGTGACGTACAGATATCTATTAGCACTCAAATCAAAGCTAGTTTAATGAGCTATAAATATAGGTTATGACCTTTACCTTCCTAGGAATAGTAATTTTCATGATATTTGCTAAAATAAATTGATTCATAGTTGTTCGGACAATAAGTTTGATTTATGAAAAACTTCATTTCAGAAACCATTGGACGTACAGATGTTTGCCAGTGCTCAAATAAAAGCTAGCTAAATTCACTACAAAATAGTTAATTATGTTTATCTTTGTAGGAGTATTAGTTTTTATGATATTTAATAAAACAAACTCACAAAATGTTAATTTCTAGTTGTTCTAATAAAATGTTGGATTTTTGAAAAAATATATCTCTAGACCTATAAGACGCACACATAGCTGCCAACTCTCAAAATGAAGGAAATTTAACTTACTATAAAGTAGTTTATGACACTTATCTTCGTAGTGTAATAGTATTTATGATATTCACATATGAATATAAATTTGGCAAGTGAAAATTTGTCCGAACAACTATAAATCAATTTAATTTAGCAAATTTCATGAAAACTACTATTTCTACGAAAATAAACGTCATAAAATACTTTATAGCTCATAAAACTAGCTTTAATTTGAGTGCTAATAGACATCTGTACGTCAAATGGTTTTTGAGATATAAATTTTTCAAAATAAATTCACTAATTACTGATCTTTCAGTACGTTCCATACCAAAAAATGGCGTCAGTTTCAAAACGTTGAAAAAAAATAATTTTTCAGAAAAATCGTAAATTAGTGAATTTATTTTCAGAAATATATATCTCAAAAACCATTCGAAGTATAGATGTCTATTATCACTCAAGTTAAAGCTAGTTTACTGCAATATAAAATAGTTCATGACGTTTATCTTCGTAGGAGTCGTAGTTTTTATGATCGTTGCTAAAATAAATTGATTTATAGTTGTTCAAACAAATTTTCATATGCTAAAATTATATTCATATGCGAATATCATAATAACTGCTATTTCTACGAAGATATGTAATATAAAGAACTTTATAGTAAATTAAATTAACTTTATTTTGTGTGTTAGCAAACATCTATACGTCGTATGGTTTACTTGGATATTGTTTTTCAAAAACTCAACATTTTATTAGAACAACTAGAAATCAATACTTTGTGAATTTATTTTGTCAAATATCATGAAAACTACTACTCCTACGAAGATAAACGTTATAAACTACTTTATAGTCCATTAAACTAGCTTCAATTTGAGTGCTAGCAGACAATTATACGTCTTACGGATTCTGATGTATAGATATCTCAAAATAAATTCAAAAACTATTCAGTACATTTTTTATGAAAAGTTGCTTTTTAAAAAGCCGTATCTCGGAATTTAATGAACGTAAATAGCTCTATTAGGATTCATATTTTAGCAGATATACTCTACTTTAAAAAATGTTATCTTACGTTTTCCAGTTTTGTTGGTAATTTTAAAGATGTAGAGCTCCGAATGAAAAATTAATGTTTTTTAACGTTTAGAAACATTCGCTATTTTTGTTCCCCCTAACAATACTTGGCAGACTCATCGATTTTGACTATCATTAATTATACATAGTTTTTTAAAGTAATAAAAAAATTGGGGTGAAATAACTGCCGTTTATCTCTCCCTGGATCATATGCAAATATCATAAAAACTTCCTCTACGAAGATATGCGATATAAAGAACTTTATAGTAAGTTAAATTAACTTTATTTTGACTGCTAGCAAAGATCTGTACGGCTTATGGTTACTGGGATATATTTTTTTCAAAAAACCAAAAATTTCTCCGAATCACTATAAATAAACATTTTGGGAATTTGTTTTGTCCAATATCATAAAAAGAATATTTCTTCTACGATAATAAGATTTATCAGATATATTTTATATATAAATAAGATATATTTGTCTGAACAACCATAAATCAATTTATTTTAGTAACTATCATAAAAACTACTACTCCTACGAAGATAAACGTCATAAACTACTTTATAGTACATAAAATTAGTCAATTTGCCAAAATTGGTAAATATCCACAAATCTCTTGATCTTGCAGATTAAAATTTTACAAATACTAGAAAGGCTAGTGCTCGAAAACTCTACGATTGTTCTAATTTTTACTTGTGATCAATTGATAGGAATGAATTGTAACAAGCCAATTACATTTTCAAATATGCATTTACGACATGACGGTTTTTATAATCTTGACCACCAGAAACCTTACATCTTAAACTACAAAAAAATTACGAAAGTGGAGAAAACTCTTGTTTACTGTTGCTAGTATGCCATATCTTCGGTAAGGGTATTCATATGTTGTGTTAAATGTAAAATGTTTTATCATGGTAAATGTTATAAGTATAGGATTGTGAGGAGCCCTATTTAAAGTCATGTTAAATGTTAAATGCATAAGAGATCCTAGCGGATTTTCTGAGCAACTTGTAACCTTTCCTTCCAAAATTTGTCGCTATTGTTTACTTATAAGTTTTGATTAAAATAATTTGTTAAAACATGCCCAAGTTGAATAAAAAGTGAAAGTTTGGCTACTGACAGTCTTATTGATCTTTTAACTTGTGAGGAAGAGAATCAAGATGAGCTAATTGACAACTGCCAAGCAATACTAACACAATCAAAACGCAAACTACGATCAAGTAACCTAACACAACAACAAACAAAATGAGCTCAGCTGGTCTGTTGCGTGACGTCATTCTCCACTTAGCAGACCTAGTAACTGACTCTCAACCATGTTACATGTTATATCATGTCAAAAGAAGGAAGTACTTCTCCATTTAACACGCTTTAGCATGTTAAATTAAAGATCATGAATACCCCTGGTATTACTATTATTATCATAATGGCACTACGGTCCTGCAAGAACCCGGGCCTCCTCCACAACAGCCAACCAGTCTACACGGTCTCTTGCTTTCTCCTTCCTTCTGCCAACCTTCAAGAGCTTCAAATCCTCCTCCACATCGCCCAGCTATCTGATCCGGGGACGTCCTCTTTTCCATCTGGTTTGCCATAAACCATCTTTTTGGGTATCCTTTCATCGGGCATCCTCTCAACGTGTCCTAACCATCTTAATCTTGCTCTTTTAATTAACGCCACGATGCTGGGCTCCCCGTACAAATTTATCAGTTCCTTATTCCTTCTTCTTCTCCAAACTCCATTCTCCGAGACTCCTTCCCATATCCTTCTCTTACCTTTCTCTCCCAGGAGTTGACCATCTGTTCTGGTTTTCTTTTCAAGGCCCATGTTTCTCCCCCATAGATCACTACTGGCCTTACGATGGTTTCGTAAATGACCACTCTCATCCTTTTAGCGAGAGCAAAATAACATCTATTTTCTGCTGCTATCCTGCCCTCTATTTCGCTCTCTACTTTGTTATCATCTGTAACCAGGCTTACCAGGTACTTAAACTGATTTACAGAAGTGAAGCTGTGGTCTCTGAACATCACTTTACTATTCTCTTCCCTATCCTCTCTTGAGCTTTTCATGTACACCGTCTTGTCTTCATTCACCTTAAGGCCCAATTCATAAGCAGCTTCTTCGAATTCCTGGAATGTTCCTTTTAATGCTGCTTGGATTCTTGCTGCAATAACAATATCATCTGTGTTGAGACAGTCTATGGTAAATGGTCCCTCCTGGATTAGTTCTGATTGAACGAATAGCTACTTCTAATGCTATATGAAATAGAAGAGGAGCCAGAGGATCCCCCTGTCTCAAGCCATTCTCCACAGAAAATTCCTGGGACAGGGAATTTCCAAGCTTAACTCGGCAGGTAGTGTTCATTAGAGTCATTTTTACCAGCCTGACTAGTTTTTCGAAATGCCTACCTTTACCAAGGCTTTTAAAAGTTCCTTTCTGTACACACTGTCATACGCTTGTTTGAAGTCCACAAATAGCAGATGTAGGTCTATATTATACTCATAGCACTTTTCCATTGCCTGCCTCAGGGTGAATATCTGGTCAACTGTCGATCTACAGTTGTAAATAACAATTGATAAATTATTAATTCTATTTTGCCCTTCATGTAAGACAGTTGGCTTGCAACTTATTATTATTATTTTTTTCCCTACGCCAAAGATGGCATTTCTGCCATTTTGTTTCGTACAGCCCAGTATACTTTAGCTTTATTCACGTAACTCCTGTCTGAAATTAAGTCCGCCGTATCCGTACATGTAAATATGTGATCTCCACCATCTCCACAAAGGACGCAGTCTGAAGACACAGCCATTCCTGTCATCTGCAGGTGGTGCCGGAGATAGTCATGTCCAGTGTCCAACCTGAAGCATGCCACTGCCTAAAGTCAATGGAGGGCGCCTCTTAGGATCTAACAATGCCGCCCAGTTCTCCCCCCCCCCCCAAATTCTCTTCTACTCCTTTCCTTTGCTCTTTCAGTGATAGAGCTTCGGACCATTTCTTTCGCCAAGTCCATGATGCTAGGAAGAAGCGGCTGTGGTTGGCTAGCTCCTAACCGTGCAAGCCGATCCGCCTCCTCGTTCCCATGTATACCGCAATGGGCTGCAGTCCATTGCATTACCAATACTTGTTATTGTACAAGCCAGTTTTAATATCTGAATGATCATATTCTATTTTTTTATTATATCAGTATGTATTGTAGTTTAATTTTTTTTTATTATCATTATTAGATGTTTTCCTTTTCCTTTTTCATCAATATCATGAATTATTTTTTTTAAAAACTTAAATTAAAGAAATTTGGGGAGTTTTGTAATATAGTTTTGTAAATTCCAACTTGGGACAGAATGCGCCAGCTAAGTAATTTAGCGATTGAAAAATGACGAGCATTTCCTGTCTTTAACTTCGCTTTTATTATCTCATCAATTTCGTTTTTTCTAGTTACCATAGAACCTATCTACTTGTTTTAAGATATTTCCTCTTATATCTATATCACCAGGAGTGCTCCCCTTCTACTGCTGTTAAATCCAAAGTAGTTGGAAAATTTAAATATTTTAATAAGTGTGATAATTATTTATTCTGTTACATCAGCTGAAGATCTGATGTCGGTAGACCCTCCTGGGGCACACCCAGCCTCTGTAAAGTGGCTATCCATAGGTGTGAGCTCTGGTGGTTGTGACTGTAGGCAGTACTTCTTTATCAAGTAATGAGCCCAAGAGACTTCTGGGTTTGTTGTGAAACAGGATTTTGGTCAGTCATATACGGTCAAAAGATTTTTTTAAAATTTATTTATTGCTATTTTCAACTGTACATTCATATACATAAACCCAGTAAATTTCATTTTAGTTTATTGTGGAGTGATACAGGCATGTAGAAAAAATACCCATTAGTAGCACTCTAATGATGTTTTTACATTAGCAGGTCTCATGGCCTTCTTCTTTTCAGGTGTCTCAGAGGAATGTCAGGAATGGAAGAGGAAGCAAGGTTAGAAACTAGTGAGTTTGGGTGGTTAGGGAGTTAATAATGGAAGGAATGGTATCTCGTTCGAGATATCAAACATAAAGACCTTAATATGGAACATTAAGGTATTTATATATGATTTTATTTGTGACAAAGTAAGGAGTATTGAGGATTTTACGAAGGATTTTAGATTGAAATGATTGGATACGAGAGGAATTCGAAGGTTTAGTGGAGCCCCTAGTATAGATAGGGCTGAGGACAAAAAAAGATAAAGAATGAATAAAGAAAATGTAATTTAACTTTGTGCAAGACGAAGGAAGGAAAAAATGTATTGTAATAATCAAAAATTTATTAAAATAAAAATGAATGGAATTTTATATTTTTTTTTTACTCATTTCTCATATCTAAAAGATAGCTTGGGTTCAAATTAAAAACTTTAATATTAAATAGATAATACAATTTTATTTAAATTTTATAATATAATAGACTCTTTTCTCAGGGCGGGTTTCTAGGCAATCAGAAACAGACACTTTTACTATTAACACTTAATTAAATTAATATCTCTTTTACATATGTATTTAAATTTAGGTATAACAAAACTAACCCATTTCATAGACTCTTCTTTTGATGATTTCCTCAATTAACTAAAACTGACTGCTGACAATCTCTCAGTAAGCAAACACTAACAAAACAAAGTATTGGTCCTCTTACAGTTTTTTAGTTACTTCTCATCCATCGAAGTGTGTTGTTAGGCGATCCAAACAAAGAGTCCCTTTTTCTTCTTGGGTGACTCTTGGTTGTCCTCTTTTTTTAAGATGTTCACCTTTGCTGGACAGAAATTGATGAGGACCTCCTCATCCTGGAAACATCATTTCCCAATCGCGCACAAACAACCATTGAATCACAAAAACCAAAACCTGCCTCCATGTTTCATGTAAACATTGATTGTCACACAACAGTTAGGGATTTTTGCAAATGATTTACTTTATGAATATTATTCTTTAGCACTATTTCTGGACTTCTATTTTTTCTTAAATTTACTGTATTTTCAATTATGATGGGAAGAGTTAAAATAGTTTTTATGATATTTGAATCTACTCAACATGACCTTGAT
>NW_027114262.1:142052-159047 GCF_000696795.3 Halyomorpha halys | reverse complement strand
ATATAAAAATAAAATAAAATTGTCAACAAAAAAATAATAATATTTAAAATATATTATATTTAGTTTATAGATGATGATCATTGTTTGAATAAAGATAAAGTAGGGAAAAAAAAAATTTGTATCTTTGTTAATATATGATAATATATTAAGTAGATTGATTACAATGTTGTGTATTGTAGTAACCTGATGTATTTGTGCAGTATTGCTGAGTAAATCTTTTTTTTTCTCTTTAAAATTACAATTATATTAGATAATAATTATTATAATTAGATAAGAAATTTAGGTTTTATAATTATTTTATTTTTATATTGTTTTATAAATTATATCATAAATTGTTTTTCTCCATTTATCAACAAGAATTCAAGGCTCAAAATATATCTAATAGTGCTTTTAGTTTTTTGTTTTTATTGAAAACACTATTGATGCAGTTAATAAAGCACGATTTCATAGAATTATTGATTGGTTTACCATTGTATATGTGGGTTCAATTATATGAGACAAAAAGTTACATTGAAGGATAATACAGTATTTATACAATTATTATATCATCAGCTATTAATTATACAATAATTATTCTATAATTGATAATAAATAATTATATTAAATTATGTTGTCTCATAATTCATATTTAATGATTAATAAATAAATTCTTGCATTAATTAATTTATTTATTGTACATTTTTAAAGTTATTATTTTTTAAAAATGAATAAAAAAAAAACTTATGAATTGTTAATGCATATGAGTGTGGGTATAGTCTGTGAGGGAACGAAAGGTTTATAAAATATTAATAAAGGAATATTATAGTGAAAATTGATTGCAACTTTACTGAACAGTCTTCGGCAAAAAAGTTATCTCTGATTAAAAAATAATATAAATCAATGAATGATTGTTTTAATGGCTCAATCAATGGTCTATGATTATCCTAGCATCATCAATTATGATAATAACATCCATTTGGTTGCCAGAAAGTTTCTGTCCAATCAAGTCAGGTATTAATCTTTCCAAGGTAGGATCATTAGTTCTCAGGCCAATTATAGAACCTATAATTTAGGAAACCATCAGTTCTCGAAGGGCCTCATATCAAGCTTGTGGTTCTAGATAGATCTCTGCCAATTTTCCAATTTCACATTAGCTATAAACACATTATTATGGTAAAAATATTAAAATCACTGCTTCAAGAGCTACCTGGTGTTTTAGAGATAACATTTGTCATATCAAGAAGTCCAGTTAGAAGATTCATACAAGCATTTGTTACAATCACAAATGTAGTAATGTCTATAGCCAATGCCGTTTCTCTTTACTTTTTGGGATTGGAGAGGAGTTTGGGAGGTACTGCGAGTTTTGCTGCTTACGGAATAATTATCTGTATTAAACATGCTATCTACTATTTCAGAGAAAATGAAATCAAACAATTACTAGGCTTCTTCGCTGAGATAGAAAAAAGACATAAAAAAGGTTGGGAAAAAGAAATGTTTGAAAAAATCTCTAAGGATGCTTGGAATGTAGTCTATAAATATTGGATGATAATTCTGCCTTATGAAATCCTATATATAAATGTGCTGACACTATTAGATTTTGTTATCGGTTATGTCATTCCTAATTTTCCTTCTATCAGAGTGGATGTACCTTGCGAAGGATTTATTGAATTTTTCGAACCTCGTACATTGAAAAGATTCATTATTACTGTTCCCATTCTTATCTGGACGATGGCATCTATGACGGTCCATCTGGGTTCTGAGACTTTAGTATTCATCTCTATTATTTACACTAAAATAGAGCTCAGAATCATAAGAAAAAAACTAGAGATGATAAAGAATTATTTAGAGAAAAAAGAAGACGATTACAAAATCAAAAGTGAAAAAATGCTCTGGAAAGTGATAGCACAACACCAAAGAACCATAGAGTAATATTGATTTTCATTTTAATAATATCTATATTTATAATATATTATAATAATGTTTTATAATAATTGACAGAGTATTGAACAATATGAAAGGTATACTAGGACTTCCAGTAGCTATACACAACACTGCAATATCAGTTACACTCTGTGTGATATTCTACTGTCTCATGACTTTCGTAAGTAATAGGTTTCTTCTTAAGGTAACTAGTATCTTGTATTAAAACTTTCCTGTTATTTTTAGGATGAAAGAGGAAGTTTGTCGATCAAATTCCATGGCATAACTCTTATAATGTGCTGTGGAAGTCTCGTCCTTGGTTTGTGCTATTTTGGAGAGTCAATGGAAGAAGAGGTGTGATTAATACATGTAATAAACATGACTATAGGAAGGTTATTTATTTTACTTTTCAGGTTCATCTAAAAAAAATAATTATTACTTGAAAAAAAAATATTTAAAAAAAAGCGCGTAGCTAAATACAAAATTTGGTAGCATTATGTTTTTTATTTCATAAATTTACTATGAGAATATAAAAATATTGACCGCATTTGTTCAGTTTAAAAATCAACAAACAATTTTTATTTCCATATTTCACCATAAATGGAAAAACAAATCAGGTATGTGATTGAAACCAGGAGTTTAGAATTTGAATAGTATGGAAAGAAAAAAAAAATCTCCCTTATTATTACTTAAAATTGATGGAAAATTTTTCATATTTTTGTACTTGAATGATCTTTTATTCCAAAAGTAATTCCAACAAAACTAGGCCTCTCTATCTTTCTTTTTTTACAATCCAAATAAATCAATAGTACATATGTTCATCACGATTTATATATGAACTATTTGTTTGCTTGTTTAAAGATGGAATCGTAGATAGAATTTTCCAGGTTTCTGTAAAACGTTGCTTAAACCTTGAGGCAGGCAATTTGTCAAGGGAGGGAGTTCATGCTCATTTGATAACCAGAAAAATCTGAAAATTTGTGGTTTGAGAACCGACCTCAACTGCAAAAATTGTGGTAAAAGATTTTAACCAAATAGTTATGCAAATTTAAAACCAATCACAATTAATTGGGATTCTAAAGGTATAATATTGTGTTAGAATAGGAAGGAAAATTATTATTTTCAAGTGTCAGCATTCCTACCTGATCAGTTTATGAACAGCTCAAGTCTGAAAATGTTAAGAAAATAGATATTTTTAGTATATAGAGGGAAAATTAAAATTTTCCGCTTCCAAAAAATTGTCGCAACAATCCCCTACCTTATGGTTGAAAATTTTTTTAATAATTACTGTAGAAAATAATGAATTCCCAACTGTGTTCATAGGACACATTTTCAATTACTCAAGGATATGATATCATAAAATTATTAACACAATATTTTGTTTAAATAATAATGAAGACACCATCATCATGTTGATCCTTGTCTCTCTACTCAGAATGCTAGTTTATACCATAACAGTGCATATATTTCTGATCAAATAGTTAATATTAATGATATAAGCTTTATTTCTTAAATGTATGTGATCTATGAAAATTTATTTTTTATATTCAATGCAGTATTTTCGACAGTTTTCCATTATTTATAAAATAATTTATGATTTAAAAGATTAGTTATTATTTAAATGGTTATGATAAACAAACAGATTGGTTATTTATATGACGTATAGATGAATCCCCCTTTGAAACAGGATGATGCAATATTTAGTCATTACAGGTAAGGAACTACGAATGTCATATTATATGTTACATACAACCTAATAGTTTGATACCAATATTCTAGTAGTGTTATGATAGCCAATTATAGAGGACGAATCATTAAGATCTTGTTGATTCTATCATTAGATCGATTAAAAGTTCTAACGAGTTACCAGAAGTTTTAATGTTTACAAATGATTTTATCTAAATAGTATAGAAGTTCAAATCAATTGATCAATTACATCAATTAGTCACTTAAAATTACTTCATGAAGCATTCCTTCCATATGAATATTTAAATATTAATTATATAATTGTATGTTTTATATAAATGAACCATTTGTTTATTCATATAATGAAAAGGTGAATTTCTATTTGTAACTAGATAATGCAATATTTTGTCACAATGAAAAGGTAAGAATCTACAGATGTTATATGATTGATTAAATAAAACTTTATAAGGTGACATTAATCTGCTAAGTAGCCTTACAATTAGGAAATGTCAAGGTCTCATGGAGTCTATCATTAGATCTATTAAGAGTTCTAACGAGTCACCAGAAGTTTTAATGTTTACAAATGATTTTATCTAAATTATATATAAGTTCAAATTAATTGATCAATCACATCAATTTGAGACTTAAAATTATTTCATGAAGTATTCCTTTCATATAAATATTTATACTATAATTATATGCATTATATAAATGAACCTTCTGTTTATTCATATAATGAATGGATGAACTCCTATTCGCAACTGGGTGATACAATATTTTATATTTCACAGTGAAAAAGTAAGAAGAAACAGATGCCATATGATTCATTTAATACAATTTATTAGTATGATATTAATTGTTTAGTAATGTTATGATTAGCAATTATAGAGTTACAAGTCATTAAGGTCTAGTTGAGTCTATCATTAGATCTATTAAGAGTTCTAACGAGTCTTTTGAAGTTTTACTGTTTACAAATAATTTTATCTAAATGGTATAAAGGTCCAAATCATTTGATAAATTACATCAGTCACTTAGAATTATTTCATGAAGTATTTCTTCCATATAAATATTTATAATATAATTATATGCATTATACAAATGAACCTTCTGTTTATTCATATAATGAATGGATAAATTCCTATTCGCAACAAGATGATGCAATATTTTGTCACAGTGAAAAAGTAAGAAACCTCAGAATTAATATGATTTATTAAACACAACTTCATAGTGTGATATTAATCTTCTGGTAGCGTTAAGATTAGGAATCATTAAGGTCTTGTTTAGTCAATCATTAGATTTATTAAAAGTTCTAATAAGTCAATAGAAGTTTTAGTATTTACAAACAATTTAATAAAAATGGTATAAAAGTTCAAATCAATAGATCAATTGCATCAAACCACTTTAAATCATGTCATGAACTATCTCTTCACTTTAAATATTTTAGAATAAATGAATAATATGTTTTTTATGTATTAATGAACAAGGTTCAATAATTAAAAATGATAATGATTTCAATAAAATTATAAATACATCATACATATTATGTATTATATCATACCTAATTAATATAAACAATGATTTATTTTAATATGTTAATAACTTACCAAATTTAACCCTCTGGATATGTAAAATAATTTACATTACTCACCAGTATGGGTTATTTTTACCAATATATGAAGAAAACTTACTTTTAATTTTATTTCAGTCCCATTATAATGAATTTACTTTTCTTTTAATAAAAAGTTTCTGAATTTAGAAGAAACCCTTAGAACATACATGTATGCTTTTTTTATTTTATTGTTTTTGTTTGTTGAGACAAGCCATAGTCAATCAAGCTATGACATTTCAGCTTATATAATTATATAGTGCTTTATTAGTTATTACAATTAGTATTTGATTTAAAAAATTAAGTTTTATTAAAACCATAATTTTTTTACTTCTAGAGGGAGCACCTGGTTCATCCTGTCCCCCTCTGGGCAAGCCAATGCCTATATTGAAACTAGGAATAGGAAATATGTTTAAAGTGCTTTTGGTATAACAAAGATTTACTAATGGTTAACAATGCTGTTTTCTGATTCATTTTGTAATGATATATTTTTAAAAAAATGATTTTAAATAAATAGATTTTTATAATAATTCAGGAATGTTTTTACGTAGGGTTAGCTGTCATCTTCAAAAAGATGAAAACCGGAAAAGTTGCAAAATTTGTGATTTGAGAACCTATTTAAAGCTTTAAAAATTGTTGTGAGGTAGTTTTCAAAGATATAATTATATTCAAAAAATGTTTATAACCCCATTTGTTTTTAGTAAAAAAAGTGCCGATTTCAGTGAAGACTCCTGACCTTGTTGGGATATGTGGTCAAAATTGTTGAAAAATTTTAGATTCTGCAATAAGTTATTGAATGCAAAGCCCATAAAATAATTAAAGATTTTTTAGGAACATTTAAGCTCATTTAAATAATATTGCCCTAAGTATCCTTTATACAATATTCCACCTATCACTGTCGAGCAGATCCGCTATATTGGACTACATCTGAACAAGCGACTATTGTGGAATCCTCACACAAGACTGAAAAGACAGGAAACTGTACATCGATTCCGACTATTACAAAACTTACTAGAAAAACAGTCTGAACTACAAAAGAATGATTTACATGGCTATAATAAGGCCTATCTGGACATACGGAGTTGAGCCTTGGGGCTCCACTAACCTTTGAATTCCTCTCTTATCCAATCTTTGCAATCCAAAATCCTTCGTAAAATCCTCAATGCTCCTTACTTTGTCACAAATAAAATCATACATAAAGACCTGTTGCAAATGAAACCGATCTAGCCCAAACCAGATATCATTCCTTCCATTATAAACTCCCTAATCACCCAAATCCAACTGTTTCTAACCTTGCTTCCTCTTTCATTTCTGATAATCTTCCCAGGTGCCCAAAAAGAAGATGGCCAGGAGACCTGCTAATATTAAAACGTCATTAGAGTGCTACTAATGGGCTCCTCTACACGCATGTATCATTCCATTATAAACTTACATCAAATTTACTGAATGTATTATTATGTACAGTTGTAAATTTCAATAAAGATATAAACAAATAAATTACTAGTGAGATCACTTTTTTTTTATCACATTATTTTAACACTTACCATACACCATTTAAAATTGAAGAATGATTTTTTTCTTGAAATTTTCAACTGTATTTAAGCTACAAATAAATATGATAAGATAAGGTATATATAAATAAATATTTGTGGAGAAACTACCCAATGGCACGCCAATAATGTTTCTACATTAGATGGTCTCGAGACTAACTTCTTTTTCAGGTGCCTTAGAGGATTATCAGGAATAGAAGATGAAGCAAGGTTAGAAATCGGTTACATATGGATCAATAAGGTCTTTATGGATGATTTTATTAGCGACAAAGTAAGAAGCATTGAGGATTTTACGTAAGATTTTGGATTGTAAGGATTGAATACGAGAGGAATTCAAAGGTTTAGTGGAGCCCCAAAGATCAACTTCATATGTCCAGATGGGCCTTATTACAGTCATGTAGATCAGTCTTTTGTAATTTGTTGGAAGTTTAGACCGTTTGTCTAGTAAGTGCTGTAATAGTTGAAATCGACGTGCAGTTTCCTGTCTCTTCAGTCTTGTATGAGAATTCCAGATTAGTTGTTGTAAAACTCTCTGGTAATCAACGCCTATGGCATGATAAAAGTAAAAAATATAAAAATAAAAAAAAAATAATTTAAAAAAAAAGTAAAAAACATAAAAAAATAAAATTCGAAGAGGAGTTATAATTTATAAAGAAGGCGACGTGCTTTTAAAAATTCAAAAACTCCTGTAATTTTAGCTTCCTCGTCTGCGAGAGCTTTGGATAAACTTGGGGTCAGTCCTATCCTATTTATTGCTGGCAAATAGTGAGTACACTCTTCAAAAATATGTTAAATCGTAAGAATGGACTGTCAATATTTGCACGTTGGAGGTGGCAGTTTTCTGAACAGGTGAGAGTGCGTGAGGAGAGTATGACCTATTCTCAAGCTGGCCAGAGCAACCTCCTCCCTGCGGCTGTTGCGGTAGGATGTCGACCATGGTTTTACTGATCGTTTTATTTCTTTTAATGTACTCGGAGAGCTTTCATCCCACTTGGCCTGTCATTTTTCTAATATTTGTAATTTAAGGGGTGTACTGATTTCTGATGGGGTAAGAACGGCGGTGCCTCGGCCAAGGAGCGTGAGTGCCAATCTGCGAGCTCGTTACCAACAATGCCAATGTTTCAGATTAGTCGTTCGTCCAGACAGGAATAAGTAGAATATTATTTAAAGATACTGTAAAGCAATCCGTCGAGTACGAAGGCTAAAGTTGATTTGTTGAGGTAAATGATGAATATAAAGTATCATTATTACTCTAATAAATTATGTTACTCAATTTAAATTATTTTTTTCTTTCACATAACACTTTATAGAACCAATAATTTATTTTCCAGAACAACGAAGTAATTTGCAGTATTTATGATCTGCCTTGGTACAGTGAAGGTAAAAATTTTCGAAGAACTGTCGCTATAATGCTGATGCAAGCCCAGAAGCCGTTTGTTATCAAATATCGTGGATTGGCTACTTTAAATTTGAAGACATTTATGCAGGTAAAATACTAAATGTTATAGTGCATGAAGTTAATTAAAAACAGTGTTGATTTTCAGTTATTTTATGGTAAATAAAAAATTAAATATTCATATAATAATAATTGAGTTGTCCTCTTTCCAAGTGATCGTCCAAAAGTAACCTTACTATTTCAAATCAATTCTACTCTCCAGAACTCTTTTGTATATGGGATAGTACAAAAGCCCAAGAAAAGAAAAAAGTCAGTTATTTCACGCCAATTTTTTATTATTTTAATGAAAACTATCTATAATTACTACTCAAAACTGATGAGTCTGACAAGTATAGGTAGGGTTTGAATAGGTTAGAATGTGATAAAACAAAATTTCATTTGGGGCACCATATCTTTAAAACTACCAACACTAGAAAAGCTTATAAAAAAAAAAAAGTAGAGTAAATTTGCTAAACTATGGGCCTTAACAGAGCTATTTACGTTCAATAGTTCCCGGGATATAGTTTTTTTAAAAGCGACATACCATGAAATACGTACTGAGAAATCAGAATTTATAGTGGGAAATCTTTATCTCAGGAATAATTAAACGTACAGATGTCTATTAGCACTCAAATTAAAGCTAGTTTAATGAGCTATAAAGTAGTTTATGACACTTATATTCGCAGGAATTGTAATTTTCATAATTTTTGGTAAACTAAGTTGATTTAAATTGGTTCTGACAAAATTTCATGTGCAAAATTCATATTCATATGAGAGTATCATAAATTAGCTAATGAAGATAAATGCCATAACTAGTTTATAGTAAGTTAAATTACTTCTATTTTGAGTATATTTGACGTAAGTGCGTCTTATGGATCTAGAGATATATTTTTTTAAAAAATCCAACATTTTATACTAACAACTATAAATTAACATTTTGTGAGTTTATTTTGTAAAATATCATAAAAACTACTACTCCTACAAAGATAAACATTATAAACTATTTTGTAGTAAATTTAACTAGCTTTAATTTGAGCGCTGGCAGACATTAGTACGTCCGATGGTTTCTGAAATAAAGTTTTTCATAAATCAAACTTATTGTCCGAATTTTTCATAAAAATGTTGTTTGGGACGTATTGAAAGATCAGTAGTCAGTGAATTTATTTTGAAAAATTGATTTATAGTTTTCGGACAAATTTATATTCATATGTGAACATCTTAAAAACTACTATCCCTACGAAGATAAGTGTCATAAACTACTTTATAGTAAGTTATATTTTCTTTATTTTGAGTGTTGGCAGACATATGTGCGTTTTATGGGTCTAGAGATATATTTTTTCAAAAATCCAACATTTTAAACGAACAACTAGAAATTAACATTTATAAGTACCAACACAACTAGAAGACCTAAGAGATATCATTTTAAGTAGAGTAAATTTGCTAAAGTATGAGCCTTCATAGAGCTATACTTCCCAAAATATACTTTTTTTAAAAGCAACACATCATAAAAAAATTAAATGAAAAATCAGAAGTTAGTTAATTTATTTTGAGAAATTTATATCTCAAAAATCATTTAATGTACAGACGTCTATTAGCACTCAAATTAAAGCTAGTTTAATGAGCTATAAAGTAGTTTATGATATTTATCTTCGTAGGAGTAATAGCTTACATGAATTTTATAGTAAGTTAAATTTCCATTATTTTGAGTGTTGGCAGACTTATGTGCGTCTTATGGATCTAGAGATATATTTTTTCAAAAACCCAACATTTTATATGAACAACTAGAAACTAACATTTTATGAGTTTATTTTGTCAAATATCATAAAAACTACTACTCCTACAAAGATAAACATAATTGACCATTTTGTAGTAAATTTAACTAGCTTTAATTTGAGTGCTGGAGATATCTCTACGTCCAATGGTTTCTGAAATGAAGTTTTTCATAAATCAAACTTATTGTCCGAACAGCTATAAATCAATTTATTTTAGCAAATATCATGAAAACTACTATTCGTACAAAGGAAAAGGAATATAACTACTTAATAGTACGTTAAACTAGCTTTGATTTGAGTGCTAATAGACTTCTATACGTCACATAGTTCCTGAGAAATAGATTTCTCAAAATAAATTAACTAACTACTGATATTTCAGTACATTTTTATGAAATGTTGCTTTTTAAAAGACTATTTGTCGAGAAAGTGTCAGAAACTAGTTTATAATAAGTCAAATTACTTCTATTTTGAGTGTTAGTAGATATCTTTATGGCTAATACTTCCTGAGATAGTGTTTTTCATAAATCACAACTTCTGTCCGAACAACTAGAAATCAACACTGTGAATTTATTTTGTCCAATATCATAAAAACTACTACTCCTACGAATATAAATGTTAGAAACTACATTACAGTACATTAAACTAGCTTTAATTTGAGTGCTAGCAGACATCTGTACGTCAAATGATTTTTTGAGATATATAGATTTCTCAAAATACATTCACTAACAACTGATTTTTTAGTGCACATTTTATGGAATGTTGTCTTTTTAAAAAGCTATGTATCTTGGGAACTATTGCACGTAAATAGCTCTGTTAGGGCTCACATTTTAGAAAATTTACTCTGCTTTAAATGTTGTTCTCTTAGGTTTTTTTAATGTTGGTAGTTTTAAAGAAATAGAGCTTCGAATGAAAAATGTCTTCGTAGGAGTAGTATTTTTCATATTATTATTTTTGCTAAAGTAAATTGATTTCTAGTTACGCAATATAACATACGCAAATATAAAAAAAAAAAAAAACTAGATAAACTACTCAATAGAACATTAAACCATCTTTTAATTTGAGTGCTAGAAAACCTCAGTACGAGTAATAGTTCTTAAGATATATCTTTTTTATAAACCAAAAGTTTTGTCCGAACAACAAGAAATCATTATTTTGGCAAATAATATGAAAACTACTACTCCTCTGAAGATAAATGTCATAAACTAAATTAAACTAGAAGTAATTTGAGCACTTGGCATCTGTACATCTAATATTTCCTTAGACATAGTTTTTCATAAATCCAAACAACTAAAAATCAACAATTTGTGAATTTATTTTGTCAAATATGATGAAAACCACTACTACTTCGAAGACAAACATAATAAACTACTTTATGACACATTAAATTTTTTTTAATTTGAGTGCTAATAGACATATGTGCATTACATAGTTCCTAAGATATATATTTCCACTATAAATTCACTAACTACTGATTGTTTTGTAAATAAAATATTGTTTTTTAAAAACTTGTATCTCCAGAACTATTTAACGTAAACAGTTACTTGGGTTCATATTTTAACAAATTTACTTTACCTTAAAAGATGTTCTATTAGGTTTTCGGATTTTGTTGGTAATTTCAAAGATATGGGAGTCCAGAAAGAAACATTATTTTTTCTTAACATTTTGAAACAAACGTCCTCAAACTATACTTGGTAGATTCATCAATTTTCACTAGTAATTATATATAGTTTTTATTAAAGTAATAAAAAATTTGGGTGACATAACTGACATTTTTTTTTCACCGCACTCTTGTACTATAAGGAAAACAATAGATTTTTTTTTTGTTTACAGAATAAATGAATTATATCACAATACTGTAGGATGTAAAATAATATATTATATTGTACTGTACAAGGGTATGCCCCAAATGAACCATAAATATAGAACTGTCCAGAAAGTAACAGACGTTTTGAAATAAACAATTCACAAGGTCACCGCAAAACGTCGTCTCAAATTACTTTCCACACTCACCGTAGCACATATTTCATAATAGTATAGTCATGATCATATAAATTTATTTAATAGTTTAAATTTATAATTGATATGCCAAAAAAACTAACTTACTGAAAATGCAACAGTTTCAATCAAAATTACTAAGACTGATCAGTATTGATGAAGTTGTGTTTTTTTTTTTTTTTAAATTGCCTTTAATAAAAGCTAAATTTCCGACATAAATTATTATTTCATCTTATAAATAAACGATCAAAATTACCACTTTCATAAAAACTAAATATTTATACTTACCTTCTCAGACCAATTTGGGCTTATGGTTCACAAATTTACTGATATGCCAAAAAAACTAACTTACTGAAAATGCAACAGTTTCAATCAAAATTACTAAGACTGATCAGTAGCGCTCCCCCCTACATCAGTAACAAGAACTTACGAACTCCCTCCGTACAAACAACCATTAAATCATTATATAAACGGTTTCACGACGCACTTCCAACACACACTAACCCTCTAATTCAAGGTCTATCGACAGTAGACTTAGCAGATACGAGACGACGTTTACTAAGGAGCTGGAATAGGGACCTCTTAAATTGATTTTTAAATTTCAATTTTAATGGAGAGGCATCATTGGATGACCTTAACCTTTATGCCTTCATGACATTTTTTTTATTTTATTATTAGTTTTTTTTTTATTATTATTTATTTATATATTTTTTCTCTCTCTTTATCTCATTCGCTGGTTGTAAAAATACTTTTACAGTTGTGAATAAACTAAATAAAATTAAAAAAAAAAATTATAATTATATGATTTATTAAGGTTTATTAATTGTAATTTTGATAATAAACTTTAATTTCAGATAATGAATGCTTCTTATTCCTACTTGATGATGCTTAAATCTACAGTTTGATTTGATATAATATCTTCAGCAACTAGTTAATAGCAAAATAATTAGAACTAAATGCTAGTTAGAAATTGCACTGTAATTAGTGGTGAAAAAATAAACAGAATTATTCCTCTGAGATTTTCGCTTGTTTATATTCCTAATCTATTTCCATTAATTATTGGAATAACATATTAAATATTGTAAATAACAAGCACATTTTTGGGAGTTCCTCTAGAAAAAACGTGACTTCAGCTACGAAAGTTCTAGGAAAAAAGTCATGAAGAATATTTGGTAAGTGAAAGAACATTAATCTTTATTATCACAATTTCCAACGGATCTTTTTTAATCATGATAGCATTGGAATGTAAATTTGTTGCCATTGAGATCGTGTGATAAAGAAGGAATCGTTTTTCCAAAGAAGTTCACTAGTTATTATCAATAATTAAGATAAGTTCTTACACATTAAGATAAGCGAATGGGAACAAGTTTTTGAAATCTTGTTTCAATCAAACGTGATAAGATATCTGAAATACATTTATTTTGTATGTCAACAATTTTGTGATCTCTTTCTCTATTAAAAAAATAAATAAATCAGTATCACTACAACCTATCAGGGGTTAGAGGTATTAAGGAAGTTACTGGAACAACGGTTGTACAAGAAAGTGATTTAGTCAGAATAACCCTCAACCGTCAAATACCCAATTAAGGGTACTCACATCATGAGGCTGGGTGGATCCAAGAGGGCTCCCGAACCCACAGGGTTAACTTTTGGTTAAAATAAAATAGAAAATTCTGCTACAGCAGGATTCCAAACCGGGTCCATGGAGTCAGTAACACAGTGCCTTGCCGATGAGCTTTCCACTCCTATATTTTTTAATCTTTCTCTATAACAACTGAATTAGATGAAAACAATACCATGTTGGAGATATCAGTGTTGAACTTTATTATTTTCCATATTTGAAAACCAAAAAAACAAAACAAAACAATGTAAGTTGTTTAAAAATTATTGGTAAATCTGATTAATTTCTAGACGTTTCAGCAGATTTCTCTATGAGAAGAGATTCGAAAATACAAATTTATTAGGTTTTTACCTTTGAAAAACATTGGATGAAGAGGTTGCATATAACCTAACATCAAGATGACAAATGTACACATATTAATAAATAGTAAGGTAAGGAAAAACTAAGAACAATTTGGAAGAAGATAGTTGAGCGTATGAAGTAGATTTAAGGAAGATAATCCGGGTAGCTATCAATCAAAGTACTAAAAACGATTTTTGGGTAACCAACGTTTATTAAAAAAAATATGTTATCATATGAAAATTCTAGCTCTGCTATTTGGAAGTTAAAATTTCACCACAGAGATGAAACGTTAGTAAGAACTATGTGGCTTGATCTCAAAACATTTTAGTTTTGTAAATGGTAAATAAATGGTAATATTGTACATGGTAAATAAATTAGTGAAGCGAATGTATATATATGTATAAAATGGATGTGTATAGTTAAATATTAAATTATTTGTATTTAAAATTAAAAAAAAAAAAAGTATTAAAATGCAATGCAAAATTTGTTGATTGTAACTGTATCTTCATTGTAAAACTGTTGATTGAAAATATTTTTATTTTAGATTGTAGGAAGGCACTCCGGGGTGGCGGTCAATAAAGGTATCAAAATAGTAAAAGAAAACTATTTATTGTTAAAAATTGTTGCCGCAAACAGGTGTTATTATGGCCTCCTGAAGTAAATAAAAAACTGCTTACTACAACGAGCAACTAAACTACTCCTTTACAAAGTCCTTATAAGACCGGTCCTGACTTTTGGGTGTGAGAGATGGACAGTAAGGAAAAAATGTTAATTTTCGAAAGGAAGGTCCTTCCGAAGATATTTGGCCCAGTGATGGAGAATGATGAATGGAGAACCAGGCGAAACCATGAACTGGCCAACTTGTACAAGGAACCGTATTTTATGAGATGTATCTGGATAGCTATGCTGAGGTGGGTGATCCACGTTGTACGGATGAACGAGAAAAAAAAAAACCCGTGTGGAAAAAGGAAAGTGGGTAGACCAAAGTTGGGATGGAGTAAGTACCGATGCCAAAATCCTTGGAATCTGGAACAGGAGGCTGCTGAGGATAGAGAAACATGGAGAACAACTCTTGAGGCATGCCAAAATGCTTGTTGAGCTCGGGATGATGATGATTTATTGTTAACTAACGTTTCGCCCCACTTTGCAGGGCTTCGTTAGGGCTAATTAGAATGCTGTTATGTTACCAATTGACATGTAGTCATTACAACTACTTCATACGTTCAACTATCTTCTTCCAATTTTTATTTTAGTAGTTGATAATGGCCAGAAGTGCCCTCCTAATGCAGAAATGTTGTGAAATATTATGTGAGTGCTACCAATGGGTAGTTTCTCCACAAATCCTTACTTATAGCTTAGCTTATTATATTTTCTTGTTATATTTTTAACTTAAATACATATGTAAATTTCAAAATATAAAGAAAAAAAATGTATTCTTCATTTTTCTATAGTTAATGGTAAGTGATCAGATGACTTAATGAATAATAAAGTAAACTAAATAGTATAAATTCCTGAAAATAAAAATGAAAAAGAGTTTAAATGAGGCAATGAACGGTTAGTGAACGAGTGAAGAAAAACCGTCCGGACGTACAGTTTCTATTTTGAAAGGAATATGGTCCGGGTGCGGTCAAAAAAACTCAAATAGTAGAAATATACTATTTTAATGAGCCAACGTTTCGCCCCACGTTGCAGGGCTTCTTCAGGGCTAAAAAAAGGTACAAACACATAGTTACATAAGGCAAACAAAAACATAAGTGTAAAATAACAGGGGTATAAAATGTAAAAAAGTAAGATATAATAAGAAAAATTAAAGGTAGTAAATAGTAAATGTAAAGGGTAATAGTAACAAATAGATAACAAAAGAAATATTAAAGAAAATACAAATAGAGAGATGTAAAAAGAAAAAAGAATACAAATCAAATGATGAGACAGAATCCATACCTATTTTGACGGCAGTCAAAACAAAAATGACCGTTGGTAATGGGAGGAGTGGGGACGGCAGTAGTGCCACAATAACGAAAATAATTTGTAAAGTAAACATGATAGTACAGTATTTAAATTAGGCGAACAATAAATGAAAATATACATTAAATACATACATTAAAACAGATAGAGAAACAAAGGAAAAGTAAAGTATAAAATAATGGGATACAATGTGTGTAAGTAATTAAGAAACAAAATATACCAAATGAGCGGGATTACAGAAAAGGTAAAATATAATAGAAAATTAATAATGAGAAGGATTTTTGTATTGAAGATGTCCCTGAAGGATAGATACATGAATATAAATGAAACAGGAAGGATAGTGAATATAAAAAAGAAAAAAAAGCGTAAGTATCCATCAGGAACAATTCGTGATGAATAACTGCTTTAAAATGCCAAAAACGCAAAGCATGTTTTTTTTCCCCTTCAAATTGCTTCCTTGCAGCAACCAGAAAAGCAGACCATGATCTAACCATTGCTTATAGGTATTCGGATTTCGCCCGTAAACCAGTAACAGGTGACAAATCTTCCGGTAAAATCTCATGCCAGAAGGTTTTTCTCAAATTTCTAACGTCGTAGCTGTTCACTGAAGAGTAAGTTCTCGAGAGATCAGTCTAATGCTCTTTTTCATCTTCCACATGGAAAGCAGATGGCGACTAACAGTATCTTTCGACACATCTCACTCCTTGGAGGGATTTGACTCAACAGGTTCCTGTATAACCTCATCAATATCCTATATCCAATAGAATATTAATTATTCCTTTCCAGCGTCGTATCTCCATTGCTAAATTTTTCAAACCAACGCCGCAAAATGCGCCGGTCAAGCCGGTTAACCCTTCCCTTCATATTTAATAATTTCATGAGTTGCTTCAGTGGCTGTAAATTTTTTTTTCCAGTGATGTCTTAAAATTACGAGAATTTTGTAGGATACTGTCATGTTTCTTCTTTGAAATAAATCACTAAACTGAGGTTTTTTTAAGAAGTCGAATGGATTAAACAAGCTAAGAGAATACTTTTTTTTTTTTAATAATTTATTTATTGATATTTACAACTGTATACACATATATACAACAAGTAAATTTGCTGTAGGTGACATAGTGACATGA
>NW_027114262.1:129941-141412 GCF_000696795.3 Halyomorpha halys | reverse complement strand
TTGGTGGGATTTATTGGAATTTATTTTAATCCTCCAGTTTTGGCACCATTCTTCAAGGGATGTGGGATTGGAAGGTTTGGGATACAATGTAAGGATCATTCTTCACTGACAATAGACATGTGTCATCGACATACGTGGTGAGGATTTTGTTAGGATGGGTTGGAATGTCAGCTGTGAAAACTTTATAAAGGATAAGAGAATACTCTAAAGGGTATTGTTAAATATTAAATAGGATTAAAATATGTACAGTCCTTAGTAATCTTGAATTTGATAAAACGGTAATTTTTTTTTATATACTCGCCATTAAATAATTTTACTCAGTATCCAGCATTAGTTAATTAATCTATTGACTGTAGTGGCAGAAATGTTATAAATTAGAAAAAAAAATAAATAAAGGACCATAAAATGAAGGGAATTGTTTCATAAATTATATTTTCATTTAAAAAATATTTTTTCATAAATTTTCTTTATTTATGATTATCTTTTTATTTTGTTGTTTTTAAAAAGTAAGTAGGGTTCTTTTGAATATGTAATATAATTGAGCTATTGCTACAATTACCCGCTTTATGCTACAATGGCGGATGAATCGTTAAGGACGAACAGACTACAAAAAGTGGTGGTACATAGAGGACACAGTTCTTGCCTCCTGCCTCTAGTGGAAGGTTGTCCAAGCCAACATGAATGATCATTGCAACTTCGCCATTCTCATTACTGTATCTATGCTCTTACAAGTAAGTACTTGCACCATTGTTTTTACACATTTGCTATAACGTTTAAGACAATCAGTTTTGTTGTATACAAATTGTATCGAAATGATAATTGAACATTATAATGTGATTTATATGTTTTGATTTTATGTATATTTTTTAATGCATATATAAACCAAATATATATTTTCCTGTTCTGTTGAACATATTGAATTATTTAGGTCAAATTATCAAAATATCTATTATATAATTATCTAGGGTAAAACCTGTGTATCTATTCATAAATTCTATCTGGTCATTAATTATAAAGTTATAAAAACCTTTTGTATTAAAGACTATTAATTATATTGGAAAATTTTTGTTAAAATTTCTTCCTATTAATATCTCAATTTCATACAGATTTTTCCATCAACGTTTCGGGGCTTTTCTTCTATCTTCAGGATCAACGATTTTCTGTTTCAAGGAGAGAGTTCCTTTGGGGGTTCGGTGGCATATTGACTTTCCGTTGCAACTAACTCCTTAAAACCTTAAAACAACATTAATTTTTCATTTTAATTATATTATTTCAAAATTTTTTGAGACAAGGTAATATTTATTCAATAAATCAAATTTATATCCAAATCCGTCTCAACACTTTATTTTTTCATTAGTCCAAAGTTCAAATCATTAACATTTATTTTTTCTATAAGATTATCAACAGTATAAGTTATATGGGGTTGTGTTTTATACTGTTGATAATCTTATAGAAAAAATAAATGTTAATGCTTTTAAATTTTAAATAAAGAGGTTTTGTACTTTATATAAAGAAAATGACCTGGGCAGAATAGCCTGCAATAAAAATTATAAATTAATGTGAGAAGGATTTTTGTATTGAAGATGTCCCTGAAGATGGCTAGAAAGGCCGAAACGTTGGACTAATGAAAAAATAAAGTGTTGAGACGGATTTGGATATAAATTTGATTTATTGAATTAATTTTTCATTCAGAGCTCTATGTCTTTAAAACTACCAACAACACTAGAAAATCTAAAAGAACATTATTTAAAGTAGAGTAAATTAGCAATAGCCCTAATAGAGCTATTTACGTCCAATAGTTCTCGAGATATAGATTTTAAAAAGCAACATTTTATAAAAATTAATTTATTTTGAGAAATCTATATCTTAGGAACTAAGTGACGTACAGATCTCTATTAGCACTCAAATTAAAGCTAGTTTAATATACTATAAAGTCATTTATAACCTTTATCTTCGTAGGAATAGTAATTTTCATGATATTCGCTAAAATAAATTGATTTATAGTTGCTCAGAGGGATTTATTTAATAAGGATAATTTTTAGAACTCTTGGGGGGTCAAAAGAACTCCTAAAAGACGAAAACAATTTTTTGATCGCGAATTTTCCACCTAAAAAGTCGTAAAATTAAAAATTCTTAGGGTTCTAGTCGTTCCTATATGGGATTTAAAGTTCCTAATAAAAAAATAAACATTTCTATAGTTTAATACAGAAAAAATACGAATTAAACATTAAGCAACATTTTTATGCAACTTCGCAGCCGTTTATCTTTTTTGCAGGCAACATTAGGAATTTATTTAGTCAGGACAATTTTTAGAACTCTTGGGGGCCAACAGAACTCTCAAAAAACGAAAAAAAAATTTATTTCAAAGCTTTTTTATCGCAAATTTTCCATCTCAGAAGTCGTAGAAATTAGAAATTCTTAGAGTTCTAGTCGTTCATTATATGGCATTTAATGTTCCTAATATAAAAAAATATACATTTATGTTGTTTAATACAGAAAAAATACCAATTAAAAATTACACAAGATTTTTGTGCAACTTTTTTTTTGGCAGCAATACGATTTTATTTTGTAAGTATAATTTTTAGAACTCGCGGGGGGAGGGGAGAAGAACTCTGATGAGAACTCCTGAAAAACGAAAAAAAAATGTTCGCCTATAAAATATTTCTAAATCGAGAAAATCTGTAGAAATCAATCCGTTTATCAAAGCCTATCTGGACATACGGAATTGAGCTATGGAGCTCCACTAAACCATCTAATTCCTCTCGAATCCAATCCTTACAGTCCAAAATCCTTAATGCTCCTTACTTTGTCACAAATCAATTCATCCATCAGGACCTCAATGTCCCCTATGTTGCCGATTTGGCCAGAACCAGATACCAATCCTTCCATGATAAACTTCCCGACCACCCAAACCAACTCGTTTCTAACCTGGCTTCTCCTTCACTACCTAATAATCCTCCTAGACGTCTGAAAAGAAGATGGCCTCGAGATCTTCTCCTTTAGAAATGTTTTTGGAGTTCTATCAATGTTTGTATCATATCATAATATCACTTACAGCAAATTTACTTGATGTGTATATATGTATATAGTTGTACATAACAATAAATAAATTATTAAAAAAAAAAAAAAAATTAGGTAGCACTTCCATCAGGGGCTGGAGAATCCAAATTTCGTAAAAGATCTAAGATCTTCTTCCTTCGGCTAATGATTTGAAATAAGAAACAGGAGGTGTTCAGGTGAGAAAAATACTCATATGAGAAAATAAAAAAAATGTGTGTACTGCTGAGAAATGCTCTTACCGTTGTGAGGAGGCTAGACCAAAACTGAATTGGGTATTGGGAATGTACAAGAGGGAATAACAAATACAAGCAGTAATAACAACACCAAAGGGTTAACGGAAAGTAGAGAAAAGTATAAACAAAACATTGTAATGGCGGACTCTCGGGTAATGCCCAATCTAAACTTAAACGTCTTATGAATTGCGCAGTACAATTACGGGATCACCAGAGATACGCACAATTAAATAACATAAAAATCAGTAAAGACTAAAATGACTTTATTCTAACATATTTACAAAAACTACATGTTACTGTTACTAAGTCTCTATCTTCCGACTTAGCTATCTAGTGCTAGGAAATATATATGTACTCTTGAGAAGAAGGGGGTAGGAAGAATAGTGAAAATAGGAGAAGGGGTTTGGACCAATCAGATAATTTAGGAAATAAGGCGGAGCCTAGAGAGCCTATGAAATTATAAATAAATATCTGGGTGGGGGAAAAAGGCGTGACTAGCAACAGGGTGGCCAGGCTTTCCAGAAATTGGCGGTAAGCGATCATGACCTAAGGACTCGTGAGAACTGACTTACATGTATAAACATAAAATAGTTATACTGATGCAAGTCCATTGTGAGATGACAGCTTGTACCTGCCTAAGTGTCAACCCTTGCTTTTTTACATTGGTATAGAATACTAAGGAAAGGTCACTTCCTCTATGGTCAGTGTCTGTCGAAATGTGCCAGATGTCTATAGTTTATAATGATAGCTGTTAAATACTATATCGTTCGTTAACTCACATAACCCAGTATTAGGCCGAGCAGAAGTGGCTCTATCTATCCTTGAGATGCCAGTTTTGCTAGTTTCTTTTCTGTTCCAAGCAATTAGTACTCAACGCCCCTCCTATATCCTAGAAAACCTGCAATTCAAATTCTCAATCCAATCCCGTAATATCAGGTCCAGTTTATTCAACACCTAACCGAACTGCTGCGTTTCATTAAATCATTTTTTACCCAAGCTGCATATCACTGGAACTCCATTCCCTCTAACATACGTCATGTACCAACCCTTCCCTCGTTTAAAACCCTTCTATAACTACATTCCACTTCACCAATCTAATCCATTATTATAATAGTAAAAACATTTGGCTATTACCTTTTTTTCTTTTGTTTTTTATTTAGTCAGTTAGTTTTTAAACTAATTAATTTTTTTTTCTCTGTATATAAGTTATAATTAAGTGTAGCCACTCTGTTTTTGGCTAATAAATATTATTATAAAATTAAAATTAACTTTGTAATTGTTCTAAAGGAACCTAGGAAACACTAGGAAAACAGACGTTTATTTCCCAATATAAACAAAATGCTCAAGACCTCACCTCTCCTGGATTCAATAAATTTTCATTCAATTAAGACTTCAGTTTGAAATTGTATGTTGATAAATTTATTTGTTATTTGTGAAGTGATCTTTTTTTCCCGTACTGTAATCCGAATTGTTTCATAAAATAACATTAATGTTTTAAATTTTATGAATTCATTTGTGTTATAAAATTGTATGCTGTTATGACTTTAAATTACTATGACGTAAAATCGTTGATGCTCCTTATTACGTCACAAATAAACTCATTCATAAAGACCTTAACATCCCATTCGTTGCAGATTTGACCCAAAACAGATATGGGTCTTTTTATTCCAAACTCCTTAACCATCCTAACCCATTAATTCTTAATCTTTCATCCTTAACGATCCCTGATAATCTTCCGAGTCGTCTGAAAAGAAGATGTCCACGGGACCTTCTAGTTTAAATTAATGTTTGAAGTACCACCAATGGGTGGTTCCTTCCCAAGATTTTCAAGTGTATATGAAACATACTACATATTTACCTGTTGTATTATTTTGTACAGTTGTAAATTACAATAAATAAATAATAAAAAAAAAAAAAACTATGTCGGATTTTATTAAATGTTACAGAAAGAAGTGTTTGGCGACGAAGTGTCAGAAGATTGCCAGAAAGTAAATATTAACGACTTGGATGTAAGTTAAAAATTAAAATATTTTGTGTAAGGTAATAAATAATTACTTTTAAAAAGAAATTACATCAAACAATTTTATAAGATGTAGATTTTTTAATTATTTTTTATTAAGGATAAGTGATTTGTTTAATTTTAAAATACTACTATACCTACTAGTCCCAATTTTCCTGAGCAACTGTGATAAATGTTTTCTAGCATTTTGTGGAATATAAATTTTACATTAATTAAGCAATGAATTGTCAAATGTAATTATATAATTGATAATGTCAAATGTAAATTATATAATTGATAATTTCAATTAAATCATATTTAATTTAAATAAAATAACTTAATATGAATGGAATATGGTCTGGATGCGGTCAAAAAAACTCAAATAGTAAATAATTTTACTATTTTTATTGAGCCAATGTTTCGCCCCACGTTGCAGGGCTAAAAAAAGATACAAACAGTTGACATAGTTACAAAAAGGAAGAAAGAAAAAACATAAGTGGAAAATAACAGGGGTATACAATGAATAGTAAAATATAATAAGAAAAATTAAAGGTTGTAAATAGTAAATGAAAAGGGTAATAGTAACAGATAGATAAGAGAAGAAATATTAAAGAAAGTACAAATAAAGAGATGAAAAAGGAGAACAAAATTCAAATCAAATGATGAGACAGAATGTACACCTGTTTTGACGGCAGTCAAAGACAGAGTGACTCGTTTGTATTGGAAGGAGTGGAGATGGCAGTTATGCCACAATAACGAAAATAATTTTAAAGTAAACATAGTAAAAAAGTATTTAAATTAGGTGAACAATAAATGATAATATACATAATAGAGGGGGAGAAGAGATATTAATAAAAAAAAAACTCATAGATAGAAAAATAAAGTATAAAATAATGGGATACAACGTGTGTAAGTGATTAAGAAACACAATATACCAAATGAGTGGGGATACGGAAAAGTGTAGAATATAATAGAAAATTAATAATAAAGTAATTAATATAAGTACAACTAAGATTATAACACATGAATATAAATTAAAAGATAAGATACATGAATACAAATGAAACAGGAAGGATAGTAAATATAAAAATAATTAAAGAAAAGGTGAGAATTTAGAGAAACAAGAATAAAAGATAAGACAAGAAAGTGGGCTTCTGAAATGCAGAAAATAACTTAGTTTTAATATATTACAAACCTAGTCAAAACTGATAACTTATTTATGTGGGCCATTGGATGAGTCGCTGAGCGTGGTATAGATGGAATTATGAACAGAGTCAAAATAACTCATAAGGAATTGCGATATTAATTATTTGGGCCAATCCCTCCTTCATCAGAATAAAGACTAAAAAAATAAACATTATTCTGCACAGAATCATTCCTATATTCTCTTATAATAATCTACAAAAAACTAAAAATGGATGGTGCCTCAAAGGAGAGTATTAACAAGCATTTAAAAATTAAATTGATATACAGAGTTTAATCGAAATCACTACTTTCTCTTACCGTCCCAAGTTTTGAGTAGAATGCTGGACTTTTGTTGAAGGAAGGCGAAAATTATGATGAAAAAATTTCTATTTTAATGTCGTTTTTAAAATTTCGTATTCTTGGGTTTTTTGAGATGGGAATGGTAAAAATACATTTTGTTCCTGCTAAGGATAAAACAGTTTAATAAAAGATAACGAAGTCGTTCGAATGGGATAATTTTATTTTAGCTTAGTTATTCATCGAATTCTTTAATATTTTTTATGTATGTATTATTTACTATTTCTAACGGCAGGAACTATTTATTTTTTAAAAAGAAACATAACTAAAAGTACATTAGAAGAAGATTAATTAGAGATTCTCCATTTAAGCCCTGTTAGAATATTTTAATGAGGAAAAGACCTAGCTACTATTAAAGACCATTTTATCGTACATTAACGTGGCGAATTTAATAAAGATCGTCTTTAAAAAAAGTGGAAAGTGACCTCAAAACTTGTTTATCCTTCGAACTCGTAAATCCTTCAACTTGTATTATCCGTCGAAAACCCAAATTCGAAATTTTGCATGATCGTAATACTTGTTGTTGCTGTCTGGGGTTTTAGGGCGTAAAACCCTGAGGTCATCAGCGCCCATGTTTCTTTCTTTATGATTATATTTCATTTTATTTTTCTCTTTAAATAATTACGAGAAAAAAAATTTAAATAATTACTTCTTTTGGTATTTTTATTATGTAACAGATTTTCTGGTTTTATTCAAAAGGCCATTCCTTTTTCAGAAAACTAAAACCATTTCCACATTCTTCTGGTCATCATTCAGAGCATCCGATACACTCGGTCCTACTCCCAATCTACTCAAGTTCGAGGAATAGAAATAACATTTCTCAAATATATGACTGATCATAAGTACACTGTTGCAGTATTGACATTTTGGCGGTGGCTGCTCACTGATCAGATATGTATGAGTTAAACTCGTATGACCTATTCTCAATTTGGCAATAGCTACCTCCTCCCTGTGATTGGAACGGTTTGATGTGGTCCATGGTTTAATGGTTTTTGTATTACGATCGTAATACTTTTCCTTACCATATGCTCCATATATAGGTCAGTGAAAAGTAAAAAAGGTGAAATAGTGACAATGTTAGTCTTCTTTTGTTCCTGGGGGTTTGTGTCCTATATTATCTTCTTAGTGTCGATTTTTTGTTTCTGTTCATGTCTGAGGTCAACACTTAGACACTTTTTTAAACATTTAAATTATTTAATTGATTATAAAATTTAAATGAATTATTTTCTAATAAGGGTGTTCATAAAGCCGCAAGTTTCAGGTCCGTCCGTCGCTAAGAGAGTCGAGTAGTAGGTCTTTGCAGCGTCGGAACTAGAACGACGCCGATTCGAATTCTGCCTGGGGGGGAGGTCAACTTTCATTTTCATGGCGATCCCATGAAATGAAAACTTGACCTCCCTACTGGGTACTACTCTGGTAGAATGGGGTGGTAGTGATGAGATATCGATATTGATATTATCGAAATAACCGGTAATATCCGAATATCGTTATATAACTTCGATCTTCGTATCAATAAGAACGTCGAACGATTATTGAAAAAGATATCGATATTTCGTTTTGAAATTTCCCATACAATTTTCTAGTTTATGAAGTAAAATCTCTATATTACAATATCTATATTATGTAATATAGATATTATCTCATAATAAGGAGAGATCCACTTCAGTATCAAGTGACTAAAGTAAATGCCACTGTGAGTTATGTTTTTTGTGGAGTGCATCAACAGCTCTATAAGCATTGGAGGGTAATGAGGGAGAGTCTACGAAACCATTGAATTATTTCCTCTAATATAAATTAGATTTTTAATTTTATAAACTTAATATTTACTCCTCACTCAATTAACATTATTTACTTTTCCAGTTTTAAATATTAATTTATTTTATATCACCTATGGCTTGGTATAGCTGTAAAGGCGTATAATGTGTATTATATTATAATATAAATATCTATATTACAATAAAATAATATCGGAATATCATTACTAAACTCTGATATCGATATTAATATGAGTCTCAATAAAATTTTGATATTTTGTTGGATTATTGTTGCCAAAGTTTGAAAGAAACAAGATTATTGGAATGTTTTTATTTTGAGGATGTAGATATTTGATTTGGATATTATTTGGTAATATCCATAATTTAAATTGACTATTGGAATATTGATGTTTTTCATATTTTTTTTCAGAAAAAAATTTATCCAATTATATTCAGTTCATATTTGTTGTTTATGCTATAGTTGTCATGGTGTTGCTTTGCTTATTGCTTATATTAGGTCTAATATAAAATGATATGCTATATTATCATTTTATAATTACTATTGCTTTAATTTGCTACATTTTTGATATTTAAATATTTTAGAATATAGATATTTTAGTGTCAATATAATATCGATGTCGATAATGCTAACCGATATCGATATTTTTCTTCCGATCTCTATGGAGTGGTACCCTTATAGATAACCCTAAATTAAATATAGATAAACGTTATACTACTACTAGCCTTTAAATATAGATAAACATTTTACTACAACTAGTATTTAAATATAGATAAACTTTTTACTACTACTAACCTTTAAATATAGATAACATTTTTACTACTAATAGCCTTTAAATATAGATAAACTTTTTACTACTACAAGCCTTTAAATATAGATAAACATTTTACTACAACTAGCGTTTAAATATAGATAAACTTTTTACTACTACTAGCCTTTAAATATAGATAAACGTTTTACTACTACTAGCCTTTAAATATAAATAAATTTTTACTACTACTAGCCTTTAAATATAGATAAACTTTTTACTACTACAAGCCTTTAAATATAGATAAACATTTTACTACTGCAAGCCTTTAAATATAGATAAACGTTTTACTACTACTAGCCTTTAAATATAGATAAACTTTTTACTACTACTAGTCTTTAAATATAGATAAACATTTTACTACTGCAAGCCTTTAAATATAGATAAATTTTTACTACTACTAGCCTTTAAATATAGATAAACGTTTTACTACTACTAGCCTTTAAATATGGATAATCTTTTTACTACTACTAGCCTTTAAATATAGATAAACTTTTTACTACTACTAGCCTTTAAATATAGTTACACTTTTTACTACTACCAGCCTTTAAATCTATACGCATTTAGACACAAAAAAACAGTTTATGCCTATTTGATTGTAATATTCATTTCTTGATCAGCTGTTTTATAGATGCTGTAGATTACCTGACTTAAAACTCACAGACGAAAAAAAAGCTATAGCTCAAAACTGCCATCGAAGTGTAGCTGGTGAACTGCCATCTCGTAAGTAGAATTAGTACTACAATTATTTCAGAAAAATAAGTTTCTACTTCCTTAACTAAATTTTCAGAAAAAATATATTTTTTAATTTTTATTTTATTCGGTGAATTAGCCCTTTTTATTACTTTTCTGATTTATTTTAACATCCGAACAACGTTTCGGGCTTTTTACCCATTATCCATACTAAAATAAAAGTAATGAACTAGTATGTACAAATTAAAAATGCTTTAGAGATTAGAACATAAATTTAATTCTAATTATTCTTATATATTTCTAAACATAAATATTTTATTTTCGCCTACCTACTAATATAATAATAAATAATGATATAAATAAAACTATTGGGTCATTTCATATAAATGACGCAATGACGTTTTTATTATATTAGAAATTAATAGTGGTATTTGTGGAATTTTGTTTACTGCGTTTATGTTTAATGATTATATTTTATAATAATAATAGATTATAATAATATTTACTACCATTCCGGTTTATTGCACATTGTTTATTATGCCATCAAATACGACCATGAGAACAAGCAATTTTGGTTTTTTTTTTTTTGTTGGTTTTTTTTTTTTTATGAGTTTAAACTTGGACACTCGGCTGCCCAACCTGCAAGAAACATCACTGATAGAACAAGAGCCCAAGAGGAGAAAAAAAGGAATTTATCTCACCCCAATTTTTGATTACTTAATTGAAAACTAGGTATAATTACTGGTCAAAATTGATGAGTCTGCCAAGTATAGGTAGGAGGAATAAAAAATGGCGGCTACTTCAAGACGTTAAAAAAAAATTAATTTTTTATTCGGAACCCTTTTTCTTAACAACTACCAACAACTATACAAATCCTAAGAGAGCATAATTTAAAGTGGAGTAATTTTTCTAAAATATAAGCCCTAATGAAGCCATTCACGTTCAATATGTAACAGTGAGCGAGCACGTAGTTTCGCGCTAACCCGACAGGGGCCAGCACTACAAGCGTCTAAGCAGCTGTATAATTGTATAAAAGTTTATTATTATAAAAATACGATCTCTTGTATAAATGTATATATGTTAATATGTAAGAATGTTAATTATAAAATAAAAAAAGATCGGGCAATGAGGTTCTAAGGAACTATCTCAAGTAGAGTTAAAAGAGTGAACTCTCAGTGATAACCGATCACATGAGGCCTTCAATTGCCACCGGGATTGATCCATCAGATCAAGTCATCTCTGGGTCTAGTCATAGCACTGGTAGCTTACGCTCTACTCGAGATAGAGAAGTTTATTGCTAATCTATCCAAATAAGAGTTAGGTTTTGTTATGATCACCTTAGACTATGGCCAATCTCTTCTCC
>NW_027114262.1:116823-129891 GCF_000696795.3 Halyomorpha halys | reverse complement strand
GTTAAGTATTGGCGAAATCAAAATGTCAAAAAAGAGAAGAATGAATAAGATGTAACACGTTTGACCTGCTGTAACATACTGGCTTTATTGGGTTCAGCACATCTTTATATATACACATGATCAGCTGATCTCCTCAGTCATCTGACATCGAAGTAGCAGCTGACTGTAACTTATATATATTTTCATTGATACTTTATTAAGTATCGATGAAACCTATATAATATAATATATTTAACGTGCCATGAAGCCACTCTATGCCTCCTCTACTCTTGGGGTGCCCTGGTGCGTTGTGAAGCCATATTACGTCAAGGTCATTCATTTACGTTCGAAACATGGCATTGTCGATTTCTCTGCCTGAATCTGATGAGATGCGCTCCGGAACCCCGGTGATCCGTAGAATTGAAACCACAATCGGAAAGCTGCCAACACTGCTTCTGACAACTTCTCCAGCACCTGATGCGCCATTGCCGCGTTACTGAAGAGATCAAATATGGTTATCCATTTATATCCTCTCCTAGTGAAAGTAGGAGGATCGACCTGTAGATCATTGAGCGGTGCATCTGCGGTAGGTATCTCCTGTGGTCAAGACAAGAAGAGGACTTGGAGAAAAAGCGAAAAAAACAGGTAGAATCAAAGAGAGTTTTGAGGAGTGTACTCACAGAGGGGCGAAGGCACGTTGGAGAACCACCATGTGAGAGGAGCTCGGCGCTTTGCCTATTATACGAGCAAAGTGAGGAGTAAGCGGGCTGATTAACCCTGGGAAACACATTAGTCTGCCGAGAGGCCCTAGAGAGATTGAGTGATGGAATGAGGGAACTACAAGTCAGAGTATGTAACTGTCAGTTGATCACTCTGGGTAGGCCTTGCAGCATTAAAGGAAAATCATAAATGGAATTGGGTAACTGGGGGACTAAGGGAGGAAAGGTAACAATCCATGTAATAAAAAATAGGGGGCTTTAGTGGAATTAGAATTGGAGTGAAGAGGTACAGCTGTCAGAAGCTCGTGTATGACTGTAAGCGAGAACGGACGTGATTAACTAGAGGGAGAGTAGGAAAGAGGCAATATTGAAGTAATAAGATGATATTTTTTGTAAAGAATGGGAAGTACCGAGAGCTACAGGAAAAACTGTGCACGAAATCACATTGAAGCAGGATAGGGTGAAACACGTGAAGGAGAGATGATATCCCCAGGCACTTTGAAGACACATTAGGGAAGAAATAGAAAGTTTACGGAAGCAATTGTGGACAGAACTTCGTCCTACAACAGTCCATTGTAAGCAATACGCAAAAAGAGTACCTCAGACGAATTCCAGAGAATCAGGGAGTTCGACCTCAATCATTCTTGGTGTGTTAAGGTGCCATATCACATCGATATCCTTTTTCTTTCGGATCAAGGAGTTGTCGAATTCTCTTCCCCCATCCAACAAGTTGCAGCCGTTCCAAAACTACCTCCGAAAACCTGTCCCGCAACCGTTGCACCATTGCTGCAAGAGGTCAATCATGGTCACCCATGTTCTTTCTCTCTTGGCGTCCATTTTCGCATCCTCAATGTCCCTTTTCTTCTGGATTATCTCTCTGGATGGCTGTACCAGAGAAAAGTGAAGATGCACAAATGGTTGACATGATTTCCCATATGAAATCATGTGGTTTTTTATAGTGCATGAATATGGGACAGTGGTCCCGAAACGTTGTACAATGTCATGAATAAATAAATAATAATTCATTCAAATGATGGAAGTGATTAACCTCAAAATTTTTTAAAATAAGTCCCGTTTCTTGTTCCACGGTAATCGAGACAACCAACCACTTTTTTTTTACCTGGTTTATATAGTATATCCATGTTATATTTGGTTAGGAACACCTTCCAGCCTATAATTCTGGTTGATAACTCTTTCAGTTTTCCCACCCACTGGAGTGGTTTGTGGTCAGTATGTAACTTGAACCTTCTACTAAACTCATATGGCCTAAAATGATCGGCCCACACTATTCCAAGGAGTACTCGCTCCATTGTACTATATCTAATTTCCGTCTCCTTTAGGCACCTGCTCGCGTATGCCACTGGGCGCTCTCCCCTTTCACCCTCCTGAGACAATAGCGCTCCTAGCGCATACTAACTGGTATCTATTATTATTGTGGATTGCCGAGTGAAATCCGGAAAAGCAAGTACCGGCTCTTGCTGCAACCTCTTGATGCACCGTTTGATATTGTCCCCGAGATCTTGTGCCATTGCCGTCCATACTTCCACTCCAGAACATTGGCATGGTGATGTACGGTAGAGGTGGAAACTCATTTGTAACTGGTGGAACTGCTACCGGTGGGTTTTCTGAGAAAGATTCAGAATTGGGTCCCGGAATATGTCGTTGTTCACCAAAGAAATTTGCACTAAGCCTATGATATTGAAGGTATAGAGAGCAGAAGTTATGTTGTACCACTCTTCTACTTTTTTCCTTGCGAATCCTGTTCCTGACTTATGGAAGGCCAAAGCATTACTGGCCATTTCATCCTCTCACGGCAAAGTACCACGGCAGTCTGTCAACGCACCCGCATCCCAAAAAAGAATTTCGAATAGGGCAAACCCCGTGACAATGTGTATGGAGTAGTTGTATGCTGCGTCTGCCCGTTCCATGGCGTCATCAGGTTCCAGTCCCCTTTCTAGCTGGTACGCTCGTCACTTAGAGTGCTATAGAGTCGCTCGGCGGCTTTTTGGATGTTGAGGTGCCAAACCACTTCCAATATTCTCATTTCCTCTCTGATGCTTGTATTGCCAAATTCTTTCCCACTGTCAGGAGAAATTCGTTCGGACACACCATATAATTGGAACCATATCCGAAAGGCTCGTAAAACCGCCTCCGCTGATCTGTCCTGCACATGCCATAGTCACCTTACTGAATACATCGATGACAATGGCTCACTTATAGCTTTTCCAGGTGAATAAATTCACCTGTAAGTCGCTTACCGGTGTGTTCGCGGTAGAGGTCCCTTCTTGAGCTGCACGGGGCGGGTGCCGATCATACTTCGTACTGAGGCACACCTCGCATTTCCCAAGAATTTCCTAGATTGTGCGTTTTCTGCCCCACCAGAAATATTTGCGCCGCAATGCTTGTGGGGTCTTGTTCAGCCCATGATGATTAGTTTTTCCTTGGTGATACGCCAACACTTCCTTTTGATGTTCTGGATCTCGCAGAGAGCCTACCATCAACCTGCATCGGATAAACGATCGATATATGCCAATTTTTTCCATTCTCCATATCAGTTAGTTCTTTTCGCATACTGTCACGTTTCCGACATATAAATAGTAAATCTTAACGGCGTTGGATGCTTCTTTTAGTTCTCTACAGATTTGATCCTCTTTGACACCCGGTTGTGACTAGATAGTCGAATGATACTGCTGCCGTACTTGCTATGTTCTATCTTCAGCAACCCCGTCGTTTTTGTCTTCCAAATAATCTGGTACCTCTTCTTGTTGATAATTTCTGGTGAGGCCGATTGCTGTCCTTCTTCCGGAGTCCACTCCCTCAAAAACTACCTTCCAATTCCAGACGTTTTTCATTGGTCATATTCTACTACGTTTACCATTATTTCTCGCGAAAGCCAATCTGCTACAACGTTTTCCTTGCCAGGTTTGTACGTGATGTCCATGTTGTACTGGATCAACAGTTCTTTTCACCTTGTAATTATCACCGACGATTCCTTTAGCTCTCCCACCCATTGGAGGCGAATGTCGTCCGTCTGGACCCTAAATCTTCTCCCGTACAAGTAGGATTGAGAATGTTCTATTGACCATATTATGGTCTATAATATGATATATAATTATTATCAATAATAATATATAACCCAGTTGTTCTCATTCAAAGGCGCTGTAACGTGCTTTTGCCTCTATGATACCTTACCTCACTTTCTTGTGACAGCACTGCTCTCTTCGCGAACTCACTAGCGTCTGTCGTGAGCGTGAACTGCTTTTGTAAGTCAGGAAATGCTAGTACTGGTTCCTTCTGCTACTGATCTATACAATTTCTTATATTATCTTCAATGGCCGGATCTTACTCCTTCATGAGATATGGTGTGTCCTAGAAAACGTATTTGATTTTGTCCCAGAAATGACTTCTCTCGAGATAGTTTTAGTCCAAATTCTCGCATTTTCTGAAAACGCTCTTTAAGTGTTTCACCTTTGATTGCATCACAAACTCTCAAGTCCCATATCACAATCCTCGAAGAATGGTGTCGAAATTGGAGGATAAAAATAAATCCCAATAAATCACATTTGCTCTTCGTCGTAAACCTGCCGACTGCCCTAGAGTATACTTTAATAATGTGGCTCTTACCCCTGTAGAACAGATTCGTTATCTTGGACTACATTGACAAACGACTAACCTGGAATCCTCACACAAGACTGAAAAGACAGGAAACTGCACGCAGATTCCGACTATTACAGCACTAGACAAACGGTCTAAACTTCCAACTCATTACAAAAGACTGATCTACATGACAATAATAATGCCCATCTGGACATACGGAGTTGAGCTTTGGGGCTCCACTAAACCTTCGAATTCCTCTCGTATCCAATCTTTACAATCCAAAATCCTTCGTAAAATCCTCAATGCTCCTTATTTTGTTACTAATAAAACCATCCATAAAGACCTAAATGTTCCTTATGTAACCGATCTAGCCCGAACCCGATTATTCCTTCCATAATAAACTCCCTAACCACCCAAACCCAGTCGTTTCTAACCTTCCTTCCTCTTCCATTCCTGGCAATCCTCCGAGGCGCCTGAAAAGAAGCTGACCTCGTGACCTTATATTGTAAACTGTTTTTAGAGTTCTACTACTGGGTAGTTTCTCTACATCCTCTATCATATCATTATGTCATTATGATCAAATTTACTGGTTGTATTTTTTTATACAGTTGTAAATATCAATAAATAAATAAAATAAAATAAAAAAGTGTTTCACATTGTCTGTAACCAATTTACTAAACACTAGGAGGTCTTCCAGGTAAATCTGGCATACTGATTCATCTATATCTCTCTTAAATTCGTCTGTTACCCTTTGAAATGTATTGTTCACGTTCTTCAGACCAAACGGCATTCTCCTAAATTCTTAGTGGGTGCATATACATTTGGTGATACCCTGGTTTCACGTCTAAGGTGCTAAAGATTTTACCTCCTCCTAGTCTGTCAAGGATATCCACAAACCTCGGTATCCGATACTTATCAGCGACGGTACTATCATTGAGCTTACGTTAATCGATGATCAGCCTATATATCTCCCCGTTCTCACCTGGCGTAGGCTTCATCCACACTGCCCACAACGAACTAATATAGGGCGACGTACTGTCTACAATGAATCCTTGTTTTCTAAAGTTTTCGATTTCGTCTCTTATGTTCTTCCGGAGTGCCTGTGGGTATCTTCGTTCTCTAACACATGTGACTCTTTCCTGCTTTAGTGGAATCTCATGAACCGTCTTTTCTGTTGAACTCAATACCTCTCCTTCTGCTGTTGATTTAATAAGGGTTCCTTCATTTTTCAGGAACCTTGGCTTGACTTAAGCACTGTACAGTGCCAGGACAGGCAGATGTAACATTCTTGACATCCTCTAGTGAAGTTTTTGTAAGTTTTTTAGTTAGTTTTTTAAGTAGTATGGTAAGTTTTTTATTTTAAACCAAGGGTAAATTCTGGTTATGACTGGGTGAAATAATGACTTGTGAAGCTCAAAACGTTTGTTTGGTGATGTTGCACAGCAAATTCTTGAGAGAGTATCTGCCTTATGGTAGTCTTTCCCTGGACGATAAACAATATCAAATTGGACCGGGATGATTCTAAACGCCATCTCAAAATTATATCATTTTTTATTTTACTGTTATGCTTCTTATTAAAAATGAAAGAACGAGCCATTGATCTGTAACGATTTCCTATCCGGAAATAGTAGCTAATGGATATCCGGCAATAATAATTGATATCGTCTGACAATAGTAGTGGTTATCCGGCAATTCTAGTAGCTATTCGGCAATAGTAGTGTCGGCTATCTGGCAATTTTAGAGGGTGTTCTTTAAAAGTAGCGGCTATCCAGCAATTGTATCGGCTATAGGGCAATTTTTGAGGTTATTTAGCAATAATTGCGGCTATCCAGTAATAGTAGCTGCTGGCTATCCGGCAAAAGTAGCGGCTATCCGGCAATTATAGAGGCTATTCGGTAATAATTGCAATTATCCGGCAATGGTAGTGGCTATCCGGCAATTCTAGAAGCTCGAATATCGAAATAAAATGTTCAGTAGTTTGATAGACAAAGGAGTTAGATCATCAGCAGCGGCTTTGAGTCTTCTTTTCAAAGTCTGAATACTGCGTTCAGCAAGTCCATTTGTTGCAGGGTGATTAGGCGCACTGAATTTCTGGAAAATCGCTTGTAGCGAGCAAGCGGTTATACCACAACTCACCAGAGCGCACCTCGAGCCTCACCGAAGCTCTCAAATTTACATATTACAATATTTTGTAAAAACATATTGTCATTTTTATATATTATTAGTGTCTGTTCCTAATACTTAACAATGTCAATAGAATGATTAATAAACGATACCAAAATAATGCACGAAACTATCATAAGCAGACATGTACCGACCGCTTCTCCCCGGCTCTAGTCCGTCCGCTTCATCTCGGCAACCAGTGTAACTTCCCGTCTCTCCCTGGCTCCAGTCCGCCCGCTTCATCTCGGCAACTAAGATTGTAACCTACTTCCTAACGGTTACACTGGTCCGTCCGCTTCATCTCAGCAACCAGTGTAACTTCCCGCTTCTCCCCGGCTCTAGTCCGTCCGCTTCATCTCGGCAACTAGAACTGTTACTCTACCTCAGACTCTCTCTTACCTCGACCTCCTCTACCTGCGTCGGTGCACAGACCTCTGGCACGCCCGTTCCTAATTCATTATTGAATACGCCTTGTCGTGGGCCTTCTGTAAAGTGGATACCAGGCTGGAGAAACGCCTAAGACCAGACAACCCCGACACGCTCGTTCTTTACAATAATTCAGGACTTCGTCGCTCTTAAAAATGGCGGCGTTGTCTGATACCATAACTGAAAACTGTGCAAGACCTCATCAATGCGACGGATTGGATGGTTAGCTGCAACCAGTTTTGAATTGACGCCACATTTGTAGTCAACACAAAGCCTAACTCCCCCATCAGGTTTTGCTACCACAACCAGAGGAGAACCCCAATCGCTTGAGGCGACTGGATTGATAACGTCTTGAGCCTCTAGTAATGGCAATTCTTTTTCGACTCGCTCTCTGAGTGAAAAAGATACGTCTCATTCCCGTATAAACGCAGGTTTTACCCCCTCTCTGAGTTGTAGCTTGACTTATACATTAGGAACACACCCAACTCTTGGTTCAAAAATAGACGAATATTTATGAAAAATGTCTTCGAGGGGTGTCACTGAGTTAATTGGAAGGAACATGCGAGATGAATGGTGTTCCCTGTCTATTTCATTAAGGCTGATTCCAAGACCACGAATCCAAACTCGCCCAAGTAAAGCATCATGGCCTGCTGGTACTACCAACTCAGCATCTATCGTTCTATTCTTATAGGTGACCGTGAGCGTGACTTTTCCCATAGGGTTGATAATGTGGTCTGAGTAAGAGCGAAATGAGACTGTGGTTGGCTCCAACGGAGTATCGAGACAAAGTTTTCTGAAGGCTGGCTCAGAGATTTAGAAAAACCGAGCACCTGAGTCGAATTCGAATGTTTGTGGTTTGCTGTTTAGTTTAACAGTCACAAAGTATTTTTCTCGATCAGATCCTAAGTTGAATGAATTTTCTGAATTTTGAATTCTTCCGATTCCGTACTCTGTATTTGATAGACTTTCTTCTTCTCCTGGGCAGTGCTGAGTAGACAAGGTGTTGTTTTTCGATTTCTGCAGCAGTGTGGTAATGCATACTTTTGATAAGTGGCCAATGTTGTGGCAAGATCTGTATTTCAAAGAATTTCGATCTGTTCGGCATTTATGCAATCTATGATTCGCATGACCACACTTAAGACACAGTCCGTCAATACCTAAAGCTTTGTAGTCGACTTGCGATTTTTTCGTGATTGAGAACATTGATATCGACCAAGATAACTGCAGCCGTCCGATCTGAAGTGTGCGCGACTGCGACTGTAATTGTTTTCTTCGTGATAGTGATATTTTCCTATTGATGTGCACAATAGTTGTGCCTTTTTCTTATGATCAGTTATGCCTTTTAGATGAAAATAATTTTCAAAACGTTCCAAATATGAGGAACATTTTTCATTTTTGGAATCATATCTCACTGGAGTCGATTGATTTTTTTAAACAGTTGCCATCAGGAACATAAACTGCTCAAACTGTTTTTCATCCATGTCGTTAAGATATATATAAAATATGACTACAAAATAAAGTAATAATAATAATCGCAGGTGTCTTAAAAAAATATAGATGTAACCGTTACGAAAAAAGAGCAGGTTATTAGAGCACTATATTTTGTAACAGGAATAGTACTAACCTATAAACCTGATAAAAACTTTAATTCAAACTTCAATTTTGGAAAGCGGCTTGAGATTTTCTGAGTAGGTTCAATGTTTTTATTTCACTATCTTCTTGCCCTGTTTCTACTCTCGTGACTTAAAAGTGATTGTAATAAGTAAATACTAGGTTGATTAAGAAGAACCTTTTATTAAATACATTGATGCACGCAATTGAGGCTAGATAAAAACAACTGAGTAAAGGTAGAGCACTGTTATAATCCCTAAAGAGTGACCTATTTACATACATTACAACCGGCTATACGGTAATTGTAGAGGCTATTCGGCAATAGTTGTGGCTGTCCGAATGTTGTAGCAGCTATTCGGCAATAGTAGAGGTTATCCGGCAATAATTTCGGCTATAAGGCAATAGTAGTGGCTATCTGGCGATTGAAGTGGCTATTCGGCGATAGTAGTGGCAATCCGAACATTATACTTTTCGGCTATAATAATGGCTATCCGTCAATAATTGTGGCTTTCCAGTAATAGTAGCGCCAATAACTAGTTAATAATGAATGGCACGGTTTAAATAATTCTCCCTTTTTATGATTGGTATCTCATTTATTTGCCCAAAATTAAAACTGTTCGAAGAACACTAATATAAATGCACAAATATTATAAACTGAAAAAAAGTTAATTTCCTTTTTGTACTGTGACAAAAAAAAAATTTTTTTTAATAAATTCATTTTTGTTAACATATCATCGGTTACATTTTTAATTGTTGATGAGATAATTGCTGCAATTTAACGCAAGAAATAATTATCGGGTAATTATTTAAAAAATATATAAATGTCACATTAGCTTCCAAACTATCATTTTTTCTAGGGTTTAGTTTTCATAAAATTATTTAATTTAGAATCATTTAATTTAAGTTAAATGCGTCTGCTTTTGCTGTTATTTTAGAACAATAGTTTGTGGGGGTGATCCCATTTCTTTACCACTTCATTACAAGAGAATTCATTAGTATTTATGTTTAAATTCATTGGTAGAAACTAATTTATAGGAACTAAATACTAACATGAATGATTTTTTTTTTTAACCCAAGCTATAAATGAATACAGTTTTCAACTATATTGATGTTTATCAATATAATTAATACCCTCCACCATTGCCGAAAAGCCTCTACAATTACTTTAGAAGAATAGCCCTTAAAATACCTGGATAGCCGACATAATTGCCAAATAACCTCTACAATTTCCAAATAGTCAAGAGAATTAGCTGATAGCCACTACTACAGCTGGATAATTGCAACTATTGCCAAGAAACCGCTATAATGGCCGGATAGTCGACACAATTGCCGAATAGCCGCTACTATTGCCATGTCGGGGTTGTTAGGTCTTAGGCGATTTCTCCAGCCTGATATCTCTTTTCAGAAGGCCCACGACAAGGCGTATTCAATATTGGTTAGAAAGGAAGGCCGTGCCAGGGGATGAGCCCTGGACACTGACGCAGGTAGAGTAGGTCTGGGTAAGAGAGTCTGAGGCAGAGTAACAGTTCTAGTTGCCGAGATGAAGCGGATGGACTAGAACTGTCAAGATAGGAGCCAGCTTACTAGTTGCCGAGATGAAGCGGACGGACCAGTAAGCTGATTAGGCTAGGTACAGCTCTAGTTGCCGAGATGAAGCGGACGGACTAGAGCCGGGGAGAGACAGGAAATTACACTGGTTGCCGAGATGAAGCGGACGGACCAGTGTAACCTTTAAGGATTAGGTTACAATCTCAGTTGCCGAGATGAAGCGGCGGACCAAGATTGCTGGAGAGAAGGAGAGGAGATAGGCCATCGTCTAAGGTGAACGTACAGTAAAACTACTTTTGCGAGATTAGATTGGCAATAAACTTCTCTATCTCAAGCAGTGTATACGCCACCTGTGCCATGACTAGACCCAGGAAAGGAGGTGGATCTACGATCGATTCGGGGGATTTCGAGTCCCTTATTTATAGGTCTAGTCTATGCGGCTGTGACCGAGAAGCGGTCGGTACATGTCTGCTTGAGATAGGTTCGTGCATTGCATTGTTATCATTTATTATTCATTGCACAGATATTGCTAAGTATTATGTACAGAAATTATTAATATACAAAAATGACAATGTGTTTTTACAAAATGAACTGATTTATAAATCTGAGAGCTTCGGTGTGGCTCGAGGTGCTGCGCTCTGGTGAGCTTTTACTATACCGCTTGCACCCTCTCCCTACAGCCAAATAGCTGCGACAGATGCAGAATTGCCGCTACTATTGTGGAATAGCCACTACTATTGCTGTATAGCCGCTAATATTACCGGATAGACGCAAATATTACAGAATACCCTCTACAATTGCGTGATAGCCGCTACTATTGCCGGATAGCCAGCCGCTAATATTGCTGAATAGCTACTAAAATTGCCGGATAGCCACTAAAATAGCCGGATACCCTCTACTTCTGCCGAATAGCTACTACAATTGCTAGATAGCAACTACTTTTGCCGGATAGCCACTACTATTGCCCGTGTGGAGTAGCTAGTCTTCGATCGGGCGCCTCCCCAGGTGGCGGATAAGGGGATTCTCACCATATATGGCGGACCCGGGGAAATAAAATACTCGGAGTGGACCAAAACTATCATTACATACAAACCTTTGCCTAAAATACATTGATATTTTTGAACAACCATTTCAGTGACATAAAGTCTGTTCCAACGACTACGTATACTCCCGCCAGTCGGAAGTGGTTTTTGCCAAAAAGAATGCAAATTGACAAAAAAAAAAAAAAAAAATCGATGTTTAGAAATATCAATGTTCAATATTAAAATATGGTTGCATACAATACATTGCCCAAAATACATCGATGTTTTTGAACAACCATTTGAGTAACATAAGGTCCAACGATCACGCATTTTACGGCCTGTCAGAAGTGGTTTTTGAAAATAAGAATCCGACATCGACTACAAAAAAACATCGATGTTTTAAAATATCAAATCTCAAAATTAAAATATCGTTTCTTACAATACATCGATATTTTTGAACAACCATTTCAGGAACACAAGACCTGTTCCAACGATAACGCATTCTACGCCCAGTCAGAAATGCTTTTTGTGTCAAAGATTAGGACATCAACAAGAAAAAACATCGATGTTTTAAAATATCGTTGCTTACAATACATTTTCCAAAAAACATCGATGTTTTAATATATTGGGATCTAGTATTTGAAAACTTTTTGAATTGGGTTCAATGGAGTTAAATATCAAAAAATCAATAAGAACAATTTACAAAATAATATTTTATTTTTAAATCAAATATACAACACAAGATCGATCACATCATAATCAACAAATTTATGAATATATAAATGGTGAAATAATGCTGTTATGTTGTTAAGTTACCGCTATGTGAACATTTTTATTTGTAATTGTTATACATTGCTAAAAACGAATTAGTCCATCAGGCAGATCACGCGAATTTAATTATAGCGTCCGAATAATGGTACTCAATATTGGGGACCGAAATTATGTGCAATAAAAAACCTCAAATGTGGAAAATTGTGCAGTACTAGCTTTATAAGATTTATAATATTAATGGATGCATACTGCCTTTATTTGCATTAATTAATTAGAATAATTACAGCATCCGTTTTGAAATTAACTACCAAGTTTATTTCAACAGAAATTGTTTACGATTATTTTTATAATGTAAATGTCTTATTTTATATTTACATTATTTTTATTGAGAAATCACACAGGACAAGAAGGCTTAGAGGGTTTTAGAAATCCAAGTTGAAACAATAATAAGCTTATCCTTCATAGCTACTCAAAGCGTAGTGATTCCAAGAACATTTGTCACTTGTGTTTACTTCTCTTTATTTAGAAATGAGTAGTCATAAGTTAGATTTAGTAAACTATAAATTATTATTAAAAAATAAAAATATCCTGCAAGATATCCTGTGTGATTTTTCAATAAAAATAATGTAAACATAAAATAAGACATTTACATTAGTAAAAATGATCACATAGCGGTAACTTAACAACATAACTGCATTAGTTCACTATTTATGTATTCATAATGTTTAAAGGTATATTACATATTTAAATTGTTACATAGTACCCATACAGTTAAGAAATTGGCAATGTATAACAATTACAAATAAAAATGATCACAACTTAACAACATAACAGAATTAGTTCACTATTTATGTATTCATAAATTTGTTGATTATGATGTGATCGATCTTGTGTTGTATATTTGATTTAAAAATAAAATATTATTTTGTAAATTGTATATATGTATGTATAGTTGACCGTAAAAATTGACCATCTCCCTATATATATTTTGTAAATTGTTCTTATTGATTTTTTGATATTTAACTCCATTGAACCCAATTCAAAAAGTTTTCAAATACTAGGTCTGTTCCAAGGACAGCTTCATATAATTATCCACTTCATAATCAATTGTAAAACAAATTAGATGTAACAGTTGTATCAAGCAAGTAAGGCGCACCAAGCTGATCTGGTATTAAATAAATAAATAAATTAGTGTAAACATGTGATTGATCTTGTGTTGTATATTTGATTAG
>NW_027114262.1:106075-115443 GCF_000696795.3 Halyomorpha halys | reverse complement strand
TTTATTTTATTTTTTTATTTTTCTGTACTTACTGTGGTTGTTATCTTGTTTTGTTTTTAGCCCTGAAGAAGGCTAGAAACTCTAGCCGAAACGTCGGCACATTAAAATAAGTTAGTCAAACACAAATAAGGTTTCATTGACCGCACCCCCAACCATCTTCTCCTCATTTATCATCCACGGTCAACTATCTCTCATAATTAATATTTTAGAACATTGATGTTTTTGGAAAATGTATTGTAAGCAACGATATTTTAAAACATCGATGTTTTTTGGGTAATGCAACGTATGCAATGATATTTTAGAACATCGCTGTTTTTTGGGTAATGTATTGTAAGCAACGATTTTTAAAAACATCGATGTCGTTCATGTCAGATTCTTTGTTTAAAAAACCACTTCTGAAAGGCCTTAAAATGCGTGATCGTTGGATAGTCGTTGTAACAGACCTTACGTTACTCAAATGGTTGTTCAAAAACATCGATGTATTTTGGGTAACGTATTGTAAGCAACGATATTGTACATAAATATAAAAACATCGATGTTTTTTGTAGTCGATGTCGGATTCTTACTTTCAAAAACCACTTCTGGTAGGCCGTAAAATGCGTGATCGTTGGAACAGACCTTATGTTACTCAAATGGTTGTTCAAAAACATCGATGTATTTTGAGTAACGTATTGTAAGCAACGATATTGTAAAAACATCGATGTTTTTTGTAGTCGATGTCGGATTCTTACTTTCAAAAACCACTTCTGGCAGGCCTTGAAATGCGTGATCGTTGGATAGTCGTTGTAACAGACCTTACGTTACTCAAATGGATGTTCAAAAACATCGATGTTTTTTGGAGTCCATGTCCTATTGGTTGATTGAAAAAGTACTTCTGACTGGCCGGAGCATGGATAGTCTTTTGATCAGTCTTTATTTTACTAAAATGGTTAAAAAAAAAAACATTGATAATGAAAAACATCGATGTTTTTGGTCGATGTTTTTTAGCATCGATTTTTTAGTATTTTTTAGAATAGGTGGCGTACTGGTCAGCGTTTGTTCCTCAGGTTAGAGGCGGCTGTGTTATACCTGACAGTAGGTATAAAATGCTATTTTCCTAAATCCAATAGAGGAAAATATTAATAATCATTCTACGGTGCAGGGGCACAGAACCCCAGTACCGGCGTCAAATGGGAACGAGAAAGCGAATTCCCCGGCATCGTCATCATACGTCCGCAGTGCTGCAATGGCGGGAGACTTGGCCATTGTAGCATCTAATGTTACAAGAATTACGTCGTTCGTTGACAAACGAAAGAAAAATGGTAAAGTCAGGCTGTTTTCAGGAAGTGGCAGTGAAGCCGACAAAGATATAGGATCTGATAGTCGAGAAGGGAAAATGAGCTCCAAAGGCAAAAAGAGGAAGGACGGAGAGAGGGAGGAGGAGTCCCCTCTAAAGCCCAACCCAGAAATTGAAAGACCCGTCTAGAGTGCGGAAGTAATTCAAGGGCGGGTCAAAAGCTACTTGGAGAGAAAAAAGGTATCTCACGAGATCGAGAAATACCTAAATGGCCAGCTGAGAGAACTAGCCAATATAATAGTAGGACTGGGAGCCCAATGGGAAATTATCCCGGAAATAGTAGCTGAAATGGTAAAAGAAGCCATGTATACCGGTGATCTACACAAGATCATTGGTCAAAAGGTCTCCCAGATTGTTGCTCCAATAGTTGCAGAGGACGCCATAGGAGCGGTCTATTATCAGAAGAAAAAAAGAATGGGTTTTACTGACACTGAAAAGGTTTTCTAGCATAATAAAAGACCTGTAAGGGAAAGTCGACGAAGAAGCCCGCATCCTTTTAGAACGTACGGCCGAATGTAGGACTAAAGGAAGAGAAAAGGGTAATGAGGACCGAAGAGCAGTGGAGGAACCGAGGACGATGGGAGTGCTAATTCCGGGAAAGGAGAGGAGGAAACATGAGGGCGCGGAACCGGCCCCAATGCCCGAAAGGGAAAAAGCCGTGCGAAGAAAGAGGAGGAAGAAGAAGACCCCATCCCAGGATGTGCCTCCGGAAGCAGGGCCAAAGGAGAGGAAAAACCTTACCTTCGCTGGTGTCCTTGCGAGCGTTCGGGCCATTCCGCTTAAACCCCAGGAGACGGCGACATATGTCACACTCAAGGGAACCGCAGTGGGATGGACTGCAAAAGATATATACAAGGAACTCCCGTCCCAAGAAGAATTTAAGAGCATTGGACACATAAAATTGATAAAAATCACCCAAAAGGGCAGTGTTTTGGTCAGGACAGAAGGCGCTGACTAGGCACAAAAGCACCTCACCTGGGATAAGCTGAGGAAAAAAGGATTACAGGAGAGCCTTACTGTGGCACGCAGTACTCGCCTGGAAGTAAAGGGAGTCCCAAATATTTGGGACGGGAGTATCCTGGAGAGATTTCTTTGGGACAATATCCCTATAGAGCCTCCAAAGCAGGATAAAGACAGGAGGGAGTAGCTTAGACCCTGTTTCTCCACTCCCACGAGGGATGGGCTCACAACTACGTAGGTGCTTGAGGTGCATCAAGCTATGAGACTCGCCCTGATGACCCTATCCGCGAGGGACGCCAGCGTAAGATGGTGGAGACAGACCATCAGAAATTACCTGGTCTCCTTTCTCTGCCTTCGGTGCCAAGAATACGGACACCCTGCCAGAGCCTGTATAAAGGAGGTGTCGTGCAGGTGGTGCCCTGAAAAGAAGAAGGGTGAGCCCTCGTGTTGTAGGAATTGCAAGGCGAGTGGCAGAGCAGGGAAAGATCTCCGACATTGTGGGGGCAGCAGGGAATGCCCGGTACATCTGGAGATGATGGTCAAGTAAGCGAAGAAGACCCGGTATGCGTAGGCTGCATATCCTGCTGGTCAATATGGGCCGGAGACGAGTGGTTGCGGACTCGTCCCCGGCCCATATTGAGAACTCTCGCCCGAAGTGCTGACATCTTGGCGATGTCGAAAGCCTTGTTGTCGAAAGAATGTGGTCACAGGTTTTGGAACTACGTCGAGGGTGGTCGGTCTAGGCAGTGGCGAGAGGAGACCTAGAGCAGTGATTGTTATCGTTAACCCTATCCCTCGACGTAATGGAACTTAAGCAATTCACCACAGCAGATCAGGCGGCATGTTATGTCAGGTGGGGCAGAGTTGCCTTCGCTTTTGTTTCAGCGTATATGCCGCCACGGCAGGCGAATGTAAATATCAATGTAGAGGATAATATAGCTGCTGTGGAGAGTGTCGTGCTAAAGTATAAAAGCGTGATAGTCTGTTCCGAGTTACAATTCCGAATTCGTGGAGGACGGCCTGGGGTTCTGTTCGCACAGACGCTAGAGGGAGGTTGGTAGACGAATGCGTGGCGAGGTGTCAGTTGGTTAATATGAACGAGCCTTCTGGTCCCACATTTGTTGGAGCGCGGGGGCAGAGTTTGATAGATATGACACTTGCCACGGCTCCCAAAACAAAGTGTATTTTAGATTGGACCCTGAGGTCAGAAAAGAGCTCCGACCACCGGGTCATAGCCTTCAGTGTGGTGGAGGAGAAGGCCATGCCCCAGAAGTAGAAAAGGGCTTTGTGACCCTATCGGGGAACTGGAGAGCGTTTTCCAGGGAATTGGGGGAATACTAGCTGACAGAGAAAGGGCGGAGATGACCCCGATAGACGAGGTGCCCTAGATTAACCGCAGAGTGGCAATGCTTACGGGCGCCATCACTGAAGTGGCAAGTATTACCCTCCAACGCCGAAGGGCGAGAGTACGTCCGGTCCCATGGTGGACGCCGGCTCCAACACTGTTAAAAAAGAATACTACAGGGCCATTCGTAGGTACCAGGAGTGCAGAAACGACAAGAGGAAGCCTGCACTTCGAGAAGAATCTAAGGATAGTTATAGGGTATACCGAAACGGAGTGCGTTGCCAAAAGAAGAAGTACTGGGACGAATTTAGAGGAATCCCTGGGGTATCCCGTACAGGGTTGGCACTAAGAAAGGTTAAGAATTTACAAGTGATGGTGGCTATTAGAGTGAGAGGTGCTTAGGCAAACACCTTGGAGGAAGCTGCCAAGATGTATATAGACTATACATACCCTAGGGATGATCCGTCCCAGGATAGTGCAGATGATGGAATGGTTAGACGCACCATGTTATACCCACCAGGTACCAACCTATGTCCTCCATGGGATATGCGGGACCTTCGTCTTGCCATGGACAGACAAAGGATCGGAAGGGCTCCAGGACTAGATAGCATAGATGCTGCAATCCTCAGGAATAGTGCCCCTTATATTGAGGAAGAGTTGTTGGATATATTCAACGAGTGTTTGGATAAGGGGTATTTTCCAAACAAGTGGAGGATTGCAGACTTGAGACTGCTCTACAAGGGGGGTGGTAAGGATAAAGAAACGCCTAAATCCTATCGACCAATATGCCTCCTCCCAGTAGCTAGTTAAGGTCCTGGAGCACATAATCGTCCACAGCCTTAGACCAAATCTAAGTGCTGCAAGTCATCTACGGCAGATCGGCTCGACCCGTGGGAGGGGAACTACGGATGCGCTGCTGAGAGTGCGTAGGGACGTGGAGGAGAGGGCGGAGAAATGTGTTTTATTGATCATGTTAGACATCTTTTCCGCTTTCAACAGAGTGTTCCGTGTACTCCAGTGGTTGCAAGAGCTGGACCCCCCCCCCAGTAATCTATACTCCCTCGTAGGTAGTTACCTCAATAACAGGAGTGTCAGGATCAGGGGTAATTACTACGAGGTCGAGAGAAAAATCGAAAGAGGATGTCCCCAGGGTTCGGTCCTAGGAACAGCATTGAGGAAGCTGGTATTCGATGAGTTGCTGGGGGAACTAGAGGACAAGGGTTCATTGCCAAGGCCTACGTCGACGACCAGGCGTCTTCGTGTCCAAGAACAGCAGATCCAGACTAAAGACAGAAGCAGAGAGGTGTGCCAGTCCCGTAGGAGAATGGTGCGTAAGGAGGAAGTTGAGTATGGCAGCAGCCAAGACTCAGGCCATACTCATAAGAGGCTCCACGGACAGGGCTTATCCTATCACCCTGGATATCCAAGGAGAGAGGGTTAGACCGGGTGTGGAGGTGACATATCTTGGTGTGAGGATAAGAAGAAAATTCGATGCCACTTCTCACCTGGTGTATCTAAAGGACTGGGTGACACTGTCACACAATGGATTAAGTAGGATAGGGGGTGCATTTTGGGGGCCTCAGGTACCCTGCGACGATGATCATACATAAAAGTGTGATCTTTGGTATTCTGAGTTACGCATCCCCTGCGTGGAGCCAAAACCTCATGCAGACACAGAAGAGAAGACTGGCCACCATACAGAGATTGGCTCTGCTGAGGGTCTCTACTATTGCTGAATCGCTACAACAATTTCCAGATAGCAGTTTCTATAGCTAAATAGCGTCTACAATATCCGGATAGACACTGCGATTACTGAATAGCCACTACCATTGCCGAAATGCCTCTACAATTGCTGAATAACTACTACAATTACCGATAGCCTCTACTTTTGAAGAATATTCTCAAGAATTACAGATAGCCGTGACTATTGCCGAATAGTCTTTACAATTTCCAGATCACGGATTTTATTACAGGATAACCCCTACTTTTAATGAATAGCCTCTACAATTGCCGAATAGCCGGCATTATTGCCGAATAGCCGCTACAAATGCCGATTAGCCGCCACTATTGCTTAATAGCCACTAGAATTGTCGAATAGCCACTACTATTGCCGGATAATCACAATTATTGCCGAATAGCCTCTACTATTACCAAATAGCCAGCCGCTACCTTTCAAGAATTACGGATAGACGCGACTATCGCCGAATAGGCTTTACAATTGCCAGATAATAGGTATTAATGCAGGATAACCGATACATTTAAAGAATAGCCTCTACAAATGCCGGACAATCGCAATTATTGCCGAATAGCCGTTATTATTGCGGAATATCCTCTACAATTTCGGGATAGCCGCTACAAATAGGCACTGCAATCGGCGGATAGCCACTACTATTGCCTTATAGCCGCAATTATTCCCGAATAGCATCTAAAATTGCCGCATAGCCAGCAGCAAATATTTCCAAAAAGCCTCGACAAATGCTGAATAGCTACTACAATTATCGGATAGCCGCTATTTTTAAAGGATAACCTCAACAATCACAGATGACCACGACTATTGCCGTATAGCCTCTACAATTGCTAGATAATCGCTACTGTTAAAGGACAGCCCCCTACTTTTAAAGAATAGCCTCTACAAATGCCGGATAGCCGACACAAATGCCGAATAGCCGCTACTATTGCCGAATAGCCACTAGAATTGCCGAATAGCCGCTACTATGGCCGGATAGCCAGCCGCGCTACTGTTGCTAGATAGACACTACAATTTCCGAATATCCGCTACAATATTTGGATAGCCGCTAAAATTGCCGAATACTCACTACAATTACAGGATAGCCACTACTTTTTAAGGATAGACTCTACAATTGAATAGCCGCTACTATTGCCAAATAGCCACAAAAATTTACTGATAGCAGCTGCTATTGCCGAATAATAGCAAATTCTATTGCCAGTTATCTAATATATATATACAGTTGCCAGATAGCGTATCATATTGCCGAATAGGCACTAGAATTGCCGGATAGCGAATACTATTGCCGGATAACTGCAATTATTACCGGGTTGCAGCTACTATTGCCGGATAGCCTCTTCAATTGCCGAATAGCCTCCACAATAGCTGATCAGCCACTCTTATTGCCGAATAGTCACTAAAATTCTGCATAGCTGCTACTTTTGAAGCATAGCCTCCACACTTAACGGATTGCCGCCACTATTACTGAATAGCCACAAAAATTTACTGATAGCAGCTACTATTGCCGAATAATGGCAAATTCTATTGCCAGTTATCTAAAACTATTGCCACAACGAGTGGGGGTCAAACTGGACGCCAATGACACGAAATGGCGGTATAAAATCGGTCAGCAACAGTACCAAGTAACAGTGCAAAGGAAGAGCGGGAATTTGAAAATTGGAGCGGTAGAGTGCAACGAGGCGTTGATACGCTTGGTCGAGAAAAACGATGACCTGTTCTACCGAAAGGGGGAATGTTTACCCACCACGGGGAAAACCGAACACCGGATTCATCTAAAATCGGAAACCCCAATCTATGTAAAAGACAGGCGGTACCCCTAGACCATGAGGATCTTCAACAGTTAGCCGAACTTCTCCGACAAGGCATAATACGACAGAGTTATTCCCCGTTTAAAAGCCCATTATGGGTAGTGAAGAAGAAGCAGGGTGAACGGAGTGGGGCCGCGAAACAATACCGAGTCGTTGAGGACTATCGGAAGTTGAATGAGGCGACGAAAGATGAGCGGTACCCACTGCCGCGGGTCGAGGACATACTGGACCGACTATCGGGGGCGACTATCTTTTGTACTATAGACCTTAAGAGCGGATACCATCAGGACAAGATGGCAGAGGCAGATATACCGAAGACGGCATTCTCCTGGGAACGGGGGCACTTCGAGTTCGTGCGAATACCTTTTGGGCTGAAGGGAGCGCCGTTGTTTTCCAACGTCTCATGGATGAACTTCAGAGGGGTCTAGCCGAGGAATTCTCACAGGTATACATGGACGACCTGATTGTTTTCAGTAAAAACGAGCGGGACCATGCCGAACACTTGACGTAGGGTTCGAGAATTCGGTCTCAAACTGTCTCGAGAAAAATTCGGGCATAGCGAAATCCGGTTCTTGGGAGATGTGGTGTCGCGAAAAGGGGTACAATAAGATATGGAACGTGTGAAAGCGATTCAAGACGCACCCTTACCTTGGAATACCCGCAGAGTGAGGAGATTCCTGGGTATGATTAATTATTACCGCAAGTTCAACACAGGGATTGCGGAAATTACGCATCCGCTTAGCGAAATTTTAAAGAAAGGAAAACGATTCTCCTTAGGCCCTGAACAGGTCGCTAGTATCGAGGAATTCCGGAAGATCCTAACAACACGTCCTTTACTGGCCTTCCCCGATTTCCATAGATCATTTAAGGTAACTACAGACGCTAGCGAGTTAGCTATTGGGGCCGTTTTGTCGCAGTATTTCGAAGAGGGCGAAAAACCTATCGCCTATGCGGGACGAAAGTTAAATTCGGCTGAACAAAGATACAGCGCGATTGAACGCGAACTTTTAGCAGTGATATGGGCTGTAGAGTATTTTTAACCGGGCAAAGAAAATGTGGTGGTCGATTGGTTGTCTCGAGCCATAACCACGAACGCCGTGGAACAAGAAAGTGGGGAACCGTCCGGTGTCATGAGGGAATGGATGCCCAGAGATGAAGACCAGGATGAAGCGGAAGAAGATGGTAGGGAAGAATCTTCGAATAACCAGAGTTTGGGTGAAGAAAGACCAGGGAATATTGAGGAAATGGAGCAAATAAATAATGACAAGAAGAGACAAATTATTAGGAAGACAAAAACCACGGGGGTGACCAAAATTAAACATAGTGAGTACGTAGAAGTAAAATAACGACGATCTGGTCGGAACCAGGCGTGAAGAATGACCGACCCAGATCTGTAGAATTTTGAAGAATTCTTCGAAGCCTGGAGAAAAACATCACCTGTTGTTATGTTGGCAACGAAACCGTTTGGGAGAAGATCAAGCGGCTATGGCGTGATAAATAGATTGGAATGGACAGGACATACATCCGTTGTAAATTGATAATGGAAACCCTTCTGGAAGAAGAACAACAAAGAGAACTCACCTTAGCGTATCTTTAGGGAAAGACAAATCATCGGGGAATCCATGGGACTATGCAAGCGTTAAAGAGAAGATACTTTTGGGGGGGAATGAGGAAGACTATATCAGAGATTGTAGGAAGCTGCGAGGTTTGTCTATGCACCAAGTGCGACACACATCCGCCTAAAGGAAGACAGGAGAAGACACCTACCACCGATGCACCACTTAAAGATTTACAAATCGACATTTTACATGGAAGGGTTACAAATGGGTGACCATGATTGACCTCATCAGTAAGGCTGCAATGGCTCACCAGGTTCAAGATAGGTCTTCGGAAGCAGTATTGGCAGCTCTCCGCTTGTGGTTTCAGTTTTACGGTGTTCCCGAACGCATTTCATCGGATGGTGGAAGAGAATTTGACAACTCTTTGATACGAAAGGAAATGAAGGACCTAGATGTTATATGGTACCTCAACACACCAGGGCCCTGTTTCATAATGAAAGCTAATAGTATTAGTTAATAGTACAAGTGTAGAAACTAGTGTGGTAACAATACTATTACTTATTTTTTTCATGATAGGGATGACTATTAGTGAAATTACAGGAATTAAAAAATA
>NW_027114262.1:79368-105366 GCF_000696795.3 Halyomorpha halys | reverse complement strand
ACTTTTGAGCTCTTCCCGGATGTGGTGGCGTAGCGCCTGCGTGTATCTCCTCTCTTTCACATATGTAACCTTATCTTCTTAAAGTACGATCTCATGAACTGTCTTCCCGGTTGCCCCGAGCATGTCTCCTTCTTTAAAAAAAATATCTTTATATTCCCTCTTAAGCCTCTGTCTCTAGTCCTCAGCCTGATTGATTGCTCCAACCCGTGCCCCCTCGGTTTTTCCCTGTCGCTGACATTTGTACATTTTACCCCTCAACTTAATTCTCCACTTTCCCTTGATATTCTTGACCCAAGCACCGACCTTCCCTAGCAGGTCACATCCCACAATCACTTTGTATTCCCTCGGCATACTCCCTACGATGTGCACCATCCATTTATATCGACTAAATCCCCACCGGGTCAAGCCTACCTCTACCTCCCCCTCTACCACACAAGGACCACCTAGGGTGATTAATTTACATTGACATTTCTGGATCTGGTGTGCTCTCCCTCCATTACACATTTATTCTTGGGCTTCTCGGCACAAGATGGTGTTGGAACTGCCGGTGTCCACTAGGCACCTCACTCCTGCTAATTCTATTATAGGCAGACCGCCGCTCTTCTCCCTCACATTATAATTCAGCAGTATACGGTCGCCCCTCTGCTGACAACCCCTTCAGATGTCTCGCATCTTCCTCTCTCCAGTCCCTCGCCTCCAATCTTCTCCGTTCCCTCGCTTCCATCCTCTTGTTTCCATCTTGTCCCCTTTACTGCCTCAGTTCCGTGGCTCCTCGACTTCTTCGGTCTCTGATGCTCCTGATGCTTCAGTAGATTCATCTGAAGATCTACTCAACCTAAGGTGGCTTCTTCGTATTTGTTGGGCTTTGATCTCCATTGGTTCGCCCCGGCCCACATCTCTTCTTCGGTACATGTATATCGTATCGTTTAACTCCCTCAGCTACATACTGCCTTTCAGTCTGTGTAACCACAAAGGACCTGTGGGTAATGTGATATTGAGCTACTATTCATTCTGGACACAGTAACAGCAAAAAGTTAACTCATCTACATGAGATGCTCCCATAATAATTTTCTAAAATTGGATATATTGACTTGTGACAGAATACTCCTCAATTGGAATGCTCTGGTAATGAAATTTATTTCACACAAAAGATACACTTTCATGAGTACAATGCACATTTTATACAGCTTTATTAATCAGTAATGTTTGTAGTAATTTTTAGTTGTGTTAATAGAAAAAAAATAGTATAAACCATAAATAATTAATAACATTATTACTGTATTTTGCATTACAAATTTGCCTTTGCGGTGATGTAACCATGTTTTTCATAATATTCTGGTGAAATTTTCCATTTAACAACTTAATTTTTTATCAATATAGTAAAAAACCATCTTCAACTATTAAACAGTAATTTTTGTCCTTAATTGATCGAAAGTGTTATGAACTAAATGGATAAGATTACTATGACTTACTGATCAAATTATGACCAGTAATCACCACTCTACCGTCACTATTATTAGTTCACTTTAACACCTGTTTAACAGGGTGGCCAATATAAATCAGCCCAAATGTTTCTCATGGTTTTATTTTTTGAAGGTGATTATTTTATTTTCCGTTTTTTTGTCTCTTAGGGAAATTAATTTTAAACAGAAAATAACCACAGAAGATATTAAAGGTTTATATTAAAACCAAAATTTGAAGATAAATGGACCAACCGAAATGTTTGCAACATTGTTGTACCAATTTGAAAATAATTGAATAAAGAAATTATAATAAAAAGATAAATTAATTTCCCGAAGAGAAAAAATCAGAAAATATTTTAATGTATTTTTTCATCGCTTTTCTCTTAAAAATATTGCTAGGCCTGTATGTGTTGTATTTTTTCTGAAAATTGCAAAACAGTATTTTCAGAAATGATATTTCCTCTATTATGAAAGGAAAATTAGCTAAATCCAAAATGATAAATTTAACAATAAAAATATTTTACACATTTCACACAGATATTACATAAGATAATACACTAAGTGAAATTTTTGATGTAAATATAGTGTTATCCCTGGTATTGGTTGTGCAATGACAAGATATTACTTTCAGCTATATTCACAGTGGAAGAAAAGTTCTTCCTCAATCATTGCTGGGAATATTCATGAACCCAGACTCAGTAAGCCAAGGATTAGCCCCTGTTGGGGCGAGGGGTGTTTCGTATGTGAAAACCGACCTCTTCCCCAAAGGGTAATGTTCGCTGGTTCGAGATAAAATAAAACAAAAAAAAAAAGAAACGGAGGACCTGAAATAAATATCACATACAAAAAAATAATAATAGAGAAAATGAAATAATAAAAAAAATAACTTTCCAAGTGATATACAGATTTAATTAACTAAAATATAAACAAAAAATGAACTGTTATGTTGTTACAAAAAAAAAGACAATGAATTGTGGAGTAAAAAGGATAAAAATATTTTGATAAATGTACAAACAAAAAGAAAAAAAAACAATTCTATTTACACAAGAAATAATAAGTTAATTAAAGCCAAAAAAAAAAGAAAATATGAAGCTCGAAAGAAGAAAAGAAAGTCACTCACAGATGGGCGTGGGGGTCGATATGCGCATATCACAAAAACATTACGAGTTGGTTGACCAGGATGACCGCTGGCGAACTGGTGAGAGAGAGGTTGCCAGGTAGCCCGATGACTCCAAAAAACGTAGACTGCACAGTGGTGACTGCCGGTGAGTCGGTGAAAGGGTTCCAAATCAAAAATAGCTCCAACAAACTAGAGTCAACAAACAATGGCGGTGGAGCGTCCGTGAAGCAGTGTCTCTCGCGTCTTACACCGTGCCAATGCCAACTAACATCGCTCCAGTGCTGCCTAAATCTTCACTGCCATCTGCCTCATTCGCGGTTATGCAGGCACTGGCCCCACTGCTTTCGGTATCGTTTTGCACATGTTACACCTCCGCAATGTATTTATAAACACCTCCTTATATCCCTTATTTTTATGTAATAAATTAAAATTACAAAATTACTTATAGTTAAAAAAAAATGAATAAACATAAACTTATAACTAACAAAATTAAAAATCACTTGGAAAGTTGCCAAAAAAAAATTAACCTAAGTAGAAACCAAAATTTTGGGCTTTAACAGACCCTATTTATGAAATATTTAAAAATTTTCTGATAATGCTGGCTGTTTCCAAGCTCTGCTTTTTATCCTTCTTCCAGAATATAACTATATCTAGGTACACAGGTATATAACTGTATATAGGTACCAATTCCATTGCTAGATATCACAAAGGGCAACACTTTTTGCAGATTGCTGTTATATGTTAAATGGATTCAATTGCTACTTTACATAGTCTGCATATATCAATAATATTTTCTTTGAATATGTACTTGCATTTCGAGTTTGTTGTCACTACTTAGTTGTGTATCACAAAAAGAAAACCCACCGTTTCCTGTAGCAGTTTTCCGCCTCTAAGCCATTCAACCAAGGCAGTAAGATTAATTCTTGTTGAATTCAGGACATTACAGAACCTGCCATGCAGTTGCTTACTACCTAAATCACACATCAGATCCTAATTGGTTAGGGCATTTTTAGGCACAGCTACAATGTTTAAGGAAATTAGATTTGCATCCGTTTTCATAATGTTAATCCTTACTTCTGAACCACTGTTGATAATATAACTTCTTAACTGCATCTACTGTTCTCATCAGTTTCTGAAAAGACTAGTGAGTCCTCGTTCACCTGGTTTCCACAGAAGAAATAGCCTAGTGACATCATAATTCAAATTTTACAATCTAATGGTTGCAAGCTAGTATCTGTCCATTTCAACACTCCAAATGTGTATGCTAATCCTGCGTGTTTATTGCTTTTATAATATTATCCAATGAAAGATAAGTTTTTAGAAAGAACTATGATATATTTTTCGAACTTTATCAAAATTTCTTCTCGAGATTTATCATTATACTTGAAGAGCTCATTTACACCTAAATATTTATAGGAATCAGATTCCCTGAGCTACTTAATTATTTCCTTGTTAGTTAGTTCAATTTCCTCTTCTTATTTCAGCTTTTCCTTGTTTGTATTAATAACAGCACATCTTTCTAACCCAAGGGTCATATTTATGTCTTTTTTAAATCCTCCTACTTACTGTAAAAACTTTTTCAAATATTTCTCACTTTGTGCATATAACTTTATATTATCCTTGTAAAAGTGCTGAGTAACTTGCAATCCATCTGTAAGAAAGTATCCTTTTCCTGAATCAGTTAATAGTTGACATAGAGGATTGAATCTAAGGCAAAACCATATAGGGTTCTCCTAAACGCTATTGGTTGTCTATCTGGTTTTGTCCCTGGCACTGAAATACATACATTCCATTTATCCATCATCCTCTTCATCAAATCGATGATTTGAGTCAACTTTGTATCTTTTTGGAATTATCTGAGTAATTCCTGAACAGAAATCATTGGGTAGGCTTTGAACATTATCGAGCATTATGCAGAAACATGTTGCAAGGGCCTTTCTCTTACAAACAGTTAAAACTCTTGATCCAATAATAAAAGCTACATCCTCCTCAGTAAGTCAGTGAAATTCATTGTAGATATGTTTTATTATTTTTTTTAAAATTTATTCTGCTCATTTTTATATGATTTTCATTTTTTTTACATTTTATAGTTCTATAGTTCACTTTATATTTCATCATCTTATACTCTTACCCTGTTCAAAATATTTTTAGTGTGTTGTATCTTGTTTTTAGTCCTGCAAAGGGGGCAAAAGATAGGTGATAAAATAAATTGTTTTTTACTATTTGCCTTTTTTTATGCACTGAGACCATCTACCTCATAATAGGTGTTCTCTTCATTCTTCTTCTGGTGTTCTTTATTCAGAATGCTCCTTCATTATACTTTTTTGGGTTTTCATATATTTCTAAATCTTTTGCATGGATTACTGCTTTTGACTATGATGTTTTGTTACCTCCACACTTTCTCATTTGACTTAAATAAAGTGTTTTGTTTCCTTTTACATTCTGCTTTGTAATCCTGTCCTTCTTTTCTGATTAGCATAAACAGCCAATTTTTGCTTTAGCTTATTGAGGAGTGAACTTAGCTCCTTAATTATGTTAAGTTTTTTATGTTAATGGTGTCAATATTTAAAACAATAATTTTGTCAATTCTTGGGTTAACTTTTACTAAACAATTTTCTGTGTTGTTCAAGTAATTTGTAACTGTTCCAATATGGCAGCGTAGAGGAGAGATTTCTTTTTTTTTGTAAATCTTTTCTTCCATGGTGGGAGATTTTCTTTGGATTTGAGGCAATGAATTTTTTTGTAGCCTGATCTTTATTCAGTTCTATTTTTTTTTTTTTTTACATTACTCTAGTACTGAAGTAAAATCAATCCAGTGTTTCACTTCATTCAGATTCGGGGCATCACTTATAAGTTGCCCTATTTCACCATGGGCTAATTTAACTATCTTTTTAGTTTTCATAAAATATGGAACACTAGGGAGTATAGGTCTGCATTCCAGTGGCAATCCTTTAAATTTAGAGTTTTTAGCAAGTAGCAGACTATTAATTTCTTTGAGGTCATCTATAGTATCATTTCTATCTTCCTGAATTGTGTGTTGAGTTTCAACAAAGTTTTCTAATGTGACATTTATCAGTCGAGACATCTGATTTTATGATTTCTTCCTTAAGAATATCAGAAATATCATATCAGAAATATTTTTAGAGTCAAAATAAGTTAAAAAAATAAATAAAAATACAGTACACAGAATTTGCCCACTTTTTACCCGATTTAGAACTAAAGGTTATTCTATGTACTGCAAAAGGGCACTGCTTGCACTGTCTGCCAATGTCGAAGGTTGGTTGTCCATTCTCTGGCAAGCAGAGCAGCTCTTACTCTGTATTCGTCTAAGGCTATTGTGTAGCTCCTTGCTAGTGGGTAGTTTGCATTTTATACCTGCTGCTGGGTTATTCTAGGGGAGGTAGCCAGCCCTAGGGTGTGTACTGGAAGTCACCTTGGTGTCAGTATTCATGGTGTGGCATAGTGTCAAATGTGTGAGTTTCTGGGCGTTTTAATGTTCTCAGAAACCCTGGTTATCTCAAAATCCCAGCAACTGTTTACTTTCACTGGAAGTAGTACCTACCCCTGTACCTAGGTCAAGGGCGAGGCTAGAAAAATTTAATCTTCAATATTTCCTCAAGGTAGTATCCTTGGTCCCATCCTCTACACCGTCTATACAGCTGACATTCCAACCAATCCTAACACTATCCTCACCACGTATGCCGATGACACATGTGTGCTCGCAGTTAATAATAACCCATTAATTGTATCCTAAAATCTCCAATTCCATATCACAGCCCCTCGAAGAATGGTGTCGTGATTGGAGGATTAAGATAAATTGCTACAAATCCCATTATAATCACCTTTACTCTTCGTCGTAAACCTACTGACTGCCCTACAGTTTCATTTAATGATGTTACTCTTACTCCTGTCAAGCAGATCCGCTACCTTGGATTAACGGACAAACGATTAACCTGGAATCCTCACACAAGACTGAAAAGACAGTAAACTGCACGTCGATTTCGACTATTACAGCACTTACTAGACAAACGGTATAAACTTCCAACACATTACATAAGACTGATCTACATGTCTGTAATAAGGCCAATCTGGACATATGGAGTTGAGCTTTGGGGCTCCACTAAACCTTCGAATTCCTCTCGTATTCAATCCTTACAATCCAAATCCTTTATAAAATCCTCAATGCTCCTTACTTTGTCACAAATAAAATCATACATAAAGACGTTAATGTTCCCTATGTAACCGATCTAGCCCGAACCAGATATCACTCCTTCCATTATAAACTCCCTAACCACTCAATGTATTTAATGCTTTTATTATATTTTTTTACCCGTCTTTTGAATTCATCCTCAAATTTCTTTTTTATATCTTTCTTAAAATCTAGAAGCTGTTGTATCCATAGATATTTTTAATATTCATTTTCATCTAGGCCCCTGATTACGTCATTATTAAAGATCTCCATATTATTTGAATCTATCACCTTTCTATTTTTGATATAGAGAACAGCACATTTATTGAGGCTCATCTTCATAGAATGTCCTCACAGAAGACCCATACTGTTTCAAGAAGATTTTGCTGATCATTCTTATTCCTAGCATACAATTTGATCCATGTAGGATCCATTCCAAAAGGAATAAGAAACCATGGTTTCTATGTCAATATGATACCCTTTGTTTGATGACTTAAAGGGTTTACCGCTAAACAAAACCAAAGTGCGAACAACACATTTATTGAGGCTCATCTTCATAGAATGTCCTCACAGAAGACCCTTACTGTTTCAAGAAGATTTTGCTGATCATTCTTATTCCTAGCATACAATTTGATCCAAGTAGGATCCATTCCAAAAGGAATGAGAAACCATGGTTTCTATATCAAAATGACACCCTTTGTTTGATGACTTAAAGGGTTTACCGCTAAACAAAACCAAAGTGGGCTCAAAGAGTCACCTTAGAAAATTCCTTTATTGATTGATATCTTTTCATTAGATAGTGGTGTTTTAGTACCAAGGAAATTCAAAGACACTCTCCATAGCTTCATAAGGTGCAATAATAATAGTTTAATCTATCTTATAGATATTTAAACATTCCAAAAGCAGATCATGCGGCACAGAATCAAACATCTTCTGTTTGTCAATCAATTCTAAAGATATATTATGTTTTTTACCCTTTACTTGAAAAGCTATAAAGCTGTCAATGACAAACAATTCTTTACATCCCTTGGCATTTTCCCTTGTTTCTAATTGTATATCAGTAATTAATTTATGCTCATTTATATGAGCTTTTAGCTCGTTATTAATAACTGATGTTAGCAATTTACTAGTTCCATTGAGGCATACAATTGGCCTGAACTCTTTGGTTCATACTCTTGTTTCTTCCCATTCGTTATCAAGTAAGAATGACTGATACAAAAATCCTCAGGTATTTCAATTTTTTTTTCCAAGAGTTTTTGAAAATAAATTGCCAGGGGCTGGTGGACACTAAAGTTTTTCATCCAATAATGATAGAATTTGTCTAGGCCAGTTGCTTATTATCCCTAATCTCTCTGTTTTAGTTTTATATGACTTAAAGGTACCCCATATAGTTTTCCAATGGTTGATCATAAGATTGCGGGCTGGAAAACACTTACTTGCCATTTTTATTTGGAAGAAAGTTGTCTGTATAAAAGTTTTTCCATTGTAGTAAAAGCTGTATTTTGTTTTCTTCTTTCAGCTGCTTCAGTATATCTCCTCACACTATTTGCATGGACTGCCAGTTTCTGCTTCATGTTATCCATAAGCTTCGTTAATTCGAGATTAATTTTAGATACTTGTACGCCTCCAATATGTAAGACAATTATCTTATCTATTTTTGTCCAAAGTTTAATTGAAGCATTCTCTGGGGTCTTTAAGGAATTGGTAATAACACCAATTTTATGGTGCAGTGATTCAATCTTATATAAGAGACTTCTTTTCCATAGAGAGTTCTGGAATTTATTTTCTTTAGTACGGCTTTCTACATTTGATCTTGCCTTAATTAAACATAGTTTTAAATCTACTGTTCTGGCACCTATATATAGCCAATGGCAGATATTTAGGAGAGCTATATCCTGTGATATGCTGTCAGACAAAATTTGGTTCACAGCTTTAACTAGTGAGCAGTGAGTCCTACACTCAATTGTATGACTTTGACTTTTACTGCAATATAGAAGACAATTTGTAACAATTGACAATCTGTACAGATAAAAAGTAGAAATCATGAAGGACATAAGGGTAGTAATAAGTACTCTTGGGAATCAAGTAAAGGTCTATGGAAATTCAGGGAGACTGAAATAAATAAAAAGAGATGTATGTAAAAAAAAAACAGAATTTAATTGAGCCCTTAGGAGAACATGGTTGGGAGTCAAGTACAAAAAAAAGTACATTACACAGAATCTGACCATTTTTTACACTATTTATTACTAAAGGTTATTCTTATGAAGTTAAAAGCATTTGAAGGATTATTTGTTCCTATCCATGTTAAGGTAATTCAGTTATCAAAGATGGAAATTTCTGCTTGAGAGATGTCATGAAGGAGAACATTTGCTGTGTTTGAGATAGGGATAATTTCTTTTTTTTTAGTGATCAGATAAGAACTGCACAATAATCTATCGATCCAAGTTTTTTAAGATTCAGCTTTCTTCATTACTGAAAATGGGTCTTACTTTACTTGCATTAATTTTGTCACATTCAGTGGACTTAACTTTATAATTTTTTATAAACAACATTTTACCATGAAAAATAAATGATAAAAATTCAAGGTTCCTAATTTCTAATTGATCTTATTTTTATAGGCATCCTGTTTGATTCTGCTTAGTCTATATTTTATTGTAGGAATGCTTATATTTGAATTATATAAATATTAAATGCATGAAATATATTGTTTATAAGTTTGTTTTTTTTAATTTGTTTTAGAATTGAAGACGTTTTTCTTCAAAGTAGCTGTAAAAGACCAATTATTTTTATAATGACACCAGGTACTGACCCCTATGCTGATATTATGCATTTGGCAACCAAGCATAACACAAGAAATAAATTACTCATGTCTTCACTTGGTTCAAAAGAAAAATTGGTAACTTTATATTACAATGATTTCAGTGGTTCTTGTTACTAACTATAATGATAGATTTAACTGAACCAGTCTTAAATGATAGGGCTAACCATTAACCAGTCAATTGTGTAGACATTTTTGTTTTATTTTTAGTTTCAAAAATTTGCTTATGACTTTGATTTATTCAATAATATTAGATTATGTTTTATTGGTTTCAATTATAAGTTTATTATGATTTTGATATAACAAGATATTTTTTTTTACATCCCTACTGATAAAATTATCAGAAATTTTGTAGGAGGAATTATAAAGGTAGGATAAAATAAAAAATTTACAAAAGTCACAAATAAACTATAAAAAAAAATAAACAAATTGAATAAATAACTACGTTTAAAGTGGAGGTTATATGAGAATACTCCAGTCTCTATATTGTCATTGCCGGAAGTTTTAACTGTTCAGTATAGACAGTTCTCCTCTTTTTAAGCTCTCCAATACTTTCTACAGTAACAATATTATTTTCCCTAATGATTATCGCCCTGAATGGACCCTCATATCGCTGTATCTCCTTACCCCTGTTAGAACCCAACTTTCTATATTCAATTGTCCAAATTTTGATCGCTCTCATCCTGTCTGTGATCTTTAAATTCTACTGCACCTCCCTCCTAGTTTTTTCTTTTTCGATTATTTGTCATGCTTTCTCCCATAACTTTCTTCAACCAATGTGATTATTGAGTATTACCTCTCCTTCAGCTGTCATGTCCTTATAGTCCCACCGGTGTCTATGAAGCCTAAAGAAGACCTAAAATGGCAAAAACCCCATAACTGCATGCATGGAATGATTATATGCCACAATCACCTTAGGCGTAGCCACGTCCGGTTCTAGTCTCTGGTTGATCTGATATAATCGAAGATGGTCACTCAACGTACCATGAAGCCGCTCTATGCCTCTTGGAGTGTCCTGGTGTGTTGAGATGCCATATTATGTCAAGGTTCTTTATTTCCTTTCGAATCATAGCATTGTCATATTCTCTGCCTGAATCTGATGAGATGCGCTTCGAAAATCCATAGAATTGAAACCACAAGTAGAGAGCTGTCAATACTACTTCCAAAGATATGTCCTGCACTTGGAGCACCATTGCCACCTTACTCAAAAGGTCAATCATGGTCACCCATTTGTACCACTTGCATGTAAATATGTCAATTTGTAAATCTTTGAGAGGTGCATCTGTGGTAGGTGTCTTCTCCTGTCTTCCTTTAGGGGGATGTCTGTCATACTTAGTGCGTAAAGAAACTTCACAGCTTCCTAGAACCTCCGATATAGTCTTCCTCATCCCCCACCAAAAAGTATCTTCTCTTTAAAGTCTGCATAGTATCTGGGATTCCACGGTAATTTGGTTTACCCTGATGATATGCTAGGGTGACTTTTCATTTTTGTTCGTCTTCCAAAAAAATTTCCATCATCAGCTTGCAACGGATGAATGTCCTGTCCATTCCTATGTGTTCATCACACCACAGCCACTTGATCTTCTCCCAAACAGTTTCATTCGGAGTGATCATCACTCTCTGGCCTTTCTTCAGTAGATTGTTAAGTGGGATGAGGTAGTCTGTCATTTCTGGCACAAATCTCCTGTAATAATTCAAAGTTCCTAACAACCTCAGAACTCCCTTCACATCTCTGGACAAGGCCATCTTCCATATAGCTGTGACTTTATCTGCATCGGGTTTCACTCCCTCCCTGGAAATTGTGTGTCCCAAAAAACTAATTTTTTCCTGCACCAACAATAATTTGTCTCCCGACAGTTAAGTTTATCTAGCTATGTGTCCCTCATTTCCACACTAGAAGCACCGAGTTCAGGGTCATTGAGCCACCAGGTGCCCAACTTTCCTCATCCATGACAATTGTGGTCCTCCCGCTGACTGCTGGTTCTGGGTTTTGTTTGACCTGATCTTCTGTCTCTGTTCAGCCTTTTCTTTCTCCCGCTATCCTTTTGCTCTCTTCTTCTTCAGGGCGGCGGAGTAGTCCTAGGCGGATTGTATTCAATTTGAGTCCACCCAGGCTCTTCCATTTCCATTCAGGCATGTCATTCTAAAAAAAAAAATACAATGTCATAGAAATATACAACTTCACTGATATTTACACTCACAACTTGTTATCAAGTCTCTGAACAAACAGAAAAATAAAAATCAAACACTGCAATAGTACTCTCTGGAAGGGAGGTGAGGACACTCCAGTCTGTTATCACACCACTTTTGAAACTTTAACTGTTCTAGGTGAACCGTTCTACATTTTTTTTGTTTTTTTTTACATTTTCGATGGTGACAACATTATGCTCTCTAATAGCGACCTCTCTGAATGGGCCTTTGTACCACTACAGCTCTTTCTCCCTATTAGTTCCCACTTTCCGATACACCACCGTTCCGATTTTAAGGTGACCCATCAAATCAGGGACACTGATGTGTCGTGTCACTCTTCTGCGTTTCTCCTTCTGAATTTTGTTCCTGACTTCATCCCATCTTTCTTTGTACATACGATACAACTATACAAATAACGGCAATATTATTCCCCCCGGTCGCTGTATTCTCCAACGTCCCTGCAGCCTAAAAATAATCTCGAAAGGAGAAAACTCCGTGACCAAGTGTATGGAATGATTGAATGCTGCGATTGTTCGTTCTATCGCTTCGTCGGGATCTAGCCCCTCCCAACTGATATCCCCGCAGGTGATCACTGAGGATGCTATGGAGCCTTTCACTCCCTCCTCGGTTCTTATGTCCCGGGGTTTTAAGGTGTCACACAACCTGTCTGACGAGATTCTATCCGGTATGCCATAAAACTAGAACCGCGTTCGTAGGACTCTTACTTAACTCTGCTTCTGCCGCCCTCTCTTCGCTGGATCCGCCATTGCTAAATGCATCGACCACTGTGACCCACTTGTATCCCTTCCACGTTACCGAATCAGCTTGAAGATCACTGAGTAGTGCTTCTGTAGTGGGTGTCTCCTCCTGTGTCGTTTATGTTAATATTGTAATCCTAAATTTATTAGTAAATATAGAAGGCATATGTTCATATGTTCATATACCCTGTTTTGTCTTTTTTCCGCTAGATTGTGTGCTTGTACCTAGTGTGAGTGTAATGTAATGAGTTTTGTGAGTAATAAAAAACCTTGTCTCTCGAATCTAGTTTTATTTATTAACCAACAGTTTAAGATGGATTTCACAATCTGGCATACGTCACTAGCGATGGTTTCTTGTGTTTCATACCTCTCCAGAAGTATCGATGGCGAAAGCCCGTTAGCATTTCGTTCAGTCCTCAGGCTGGTCTTTCCCTGATGATACGGGAGTGTCATCTCCCTTCGGCGTTCCGCAGCACGGAGATTCTTTCCCATTATCGTACAGATTATTAGATGAGAAAACTCCAGGTTTTTTTACAGATCTTCCATGATCGGAAACTTGAGTTCTCATGCATGAGTTCAATATATACAGTTATCCGTTTTGTTGGTTCCTTAATGCTTTCTATTGTAACTAAGTTGTGCTCCCTCATTGTTGTCACCCCGAATGAACCCTCATATCTCTGAGACTCCTTACCCCTGTTGGAGCTCACCCGACAATAAACGATCGATCGTCCCAATTCCGATTTTTCCCAATGTCCCGGACACCCGCGGTATATCATGCCACGCGATAGGCTTTTACCTTCGCCATCTTCTTCCTTACCTTGTCCCACGTTTTTCGGAGTGCCATGCCATTACCCATAATCTCCTCCCCCATCAACCGCCATGCTTCTATAACGTGTTTCTAATCGCGCTTGCGCTCTCGAAGGCCGAACAGAATTTCAAAGGCCGCTAAAGCTCACTTTGGAACCTCTTTATGCCTCTCCCCTTCTTTTAGGGTATCTTGGGGAGTTTGGATGCCACATTACCTCTAAGGCATTAATTTCATCCCCTCCATTAGCGCCTGAAAGGATCACGCCACCAGGTTCAAGTCATCGGGAAATCCCAGCATCTGTACCAGCCTGTCAATGATTATCCAAGAGGTTTGTATTCCAGAATCCTTAATTACCTTCTCAAGATTCTCCCAGCGTCCACTCTCACAAAAATGTGGTGTGCGGTTGCTCCTCCTCAATTGCATTTACGAGGGTAAGTCAATATTTATTCGCAATTTAGTACTATTTTTGTTTATGTTGGTAGCTCTGTCATTTTGAGCGTTTGACGCATGCTTTGTTTATTTGTTGTTAGCTGCTAGGTTAGTTTCGTTCTCGCTGTTGTGCTGTTAATCATGGTTGCTCCGCTTTCTATTTGCACCAAAGAAGAGCAGCGTTCAGTGATCCGTTTTTTTGTGGTTAAAAGACGTATCAGGGGCCGAAATTCATCGAAGCCTTTCCGTGCCGTATGGGAACAATTTTTTGCCACAACGGAGTGTATACGAATGGATTAAAAAAATAGTCGCACAAGTGTTACGCACGATGAAGGAACCGCTCGACTGTTTACCGCCACATATGAAGAAAATATTGAGCGTTCACGTGAAATGGTGCTCTTAGACAGACGAGTAACTATTGACAAGGTGGAACCTCATCTTAAAATTAGTCACGGTTCTGCCTACTAAATCATCCACAACAAACCTGGGTTTCATAAAGTTTGTGTAAGATGGGTCCCAAAACAACTCACACAGTTCCATAAACAAACGCGCTTGGACACCTGCCAAAACCTTCTTTTATGAGGGCATCATGAAGCTTGTACAACGATGGACCAAGTGCTTTGAAAAGTAAGGGGACTTTGTCGAAAAGTTATGTACTTGTAAGTTACCTATTTGATTACAATACAATTTTATAAGTATATTGCGGATATTAATTGCCTTACCCTTGTATATAACTAGACCTAATAAATCTAGATATTCTTATTTTGCAGGTATAAAGAATTACATTGACAAATAAAAATATAACTTGTCTCTCAGTGTTGTATTTGAATTTCATTTTATTATTATGTATTTTTTAATGATCTTATGACAGAGTATAGAGTATTTTTATTTGTTTCTCTTTTAATATATAAGTCATTTTACTATTATTTGTGATTTTAAACACGCTTCTTTAAGGTTCAAAGAAGTATGGTGTTAGAAGCTATGTCTAAAGGATTATGGGTTGTTTATCAAAACTGCCATTTAGACATAGATTTTGTTATTGAAATTGATAAGCTTTTACAATCAACGACTGAATTAAATGAAAATTTCCGTCTTTGGCTTATAACAGAACTCAGCAATGAGTTTCCATCCAGGGTAGTCAAGTCATCAATCAAAGGTATGTATATAAATAAGTTGAAGCTTGTTTGAATTTTCTAAAATGATTTTTATTCTAAAATTTATCTTCTTGATCAATAATAATACAATTAACAATGAATGTCGTTCTTCTTCTTAGGTTCTACAATACAAGATGGACTTTGGCCTCCCAGACACATTGACCCCACTTCTCTCTATCTAGAGCCATTCCTCTCCAGCCAGTCACTCAAATCCTCCTGAGGTGCTCTTGCATGTCCTTGTACCAGGTTACCAGGTTTTCCAGTGTGTCCTCTCTTTCTTTTTCCAGGGAAAGTTTCTCTTGTGAATTTCTTTGCTATTCTTTTGCTTGGGTTACCTTTCGACATGTCCAAGCCAGCTAATTCTTCTAGACTTAATAAATCCCACAATATCTTCATGTTCATTAAGGCCATCCAATTCTTTATTATTTCTTTTCCCCCTAGTGCCTGATTCACAGATAATTTGTTGTGCTGTTTGTTATTCAACCATTGCTTTAAATATTTCCAATGTCTGAGCTACTTCAAATTTATTTTTAACAAGTAAATAAAAATTTTGGGGGTATGTATGCATTACCTTTAATACCATTGCTGTTCTGGTCTGAGATGTCATAAATGGTCTTCTGATGTGCTTGCCCATCACTCATAAAATACTCTATTCATAATCATTTAGTCCTGCAATAGTAACTACATTAGGCATACCATCAAGTAATAATTTCAGGAAATTTTTGTTCAATATTTTGCTTCCATTTTAATCGAAAATGACTGATCCTTTGTCAATCATTTGACATGTGAGTAGTAGCTCCACTATCAAATATTCAGTCATAATCCTAAATTGAATCAGTTGATTAAGCTGCCGCTAGAAGAGGATATAAATCATGATTTCTTTTATCAAATGATTTTTTTATTAAAACCGCCTGATTTCAATTTGTTCCGAGTCCTTTTAATGGGGGCAATGAGGCAATTTGTGTATTATTCTGTTGCAAGAATAGCATTTCATTTCATTATTCTTCTGCAATAAAAAAGGCACAATCATCTGTTTTATTTTTGAATTCATTATGTAAGTAATACTAATGTTCTAACTTAATCCACAATAAGTGAGATCTTAGAAGCATTAATTGCCACAATCATTAGATCATAATCCTCACTTAATCCAACCAAAATAATAACAGAAATAAACTCATCATCAAGAGGGAAACCAATGTTTTGTAATTTATTTGATAAAGAATTTATTTCATTTAAATAGCTTTTCATGTTACCATATCAAGTAACATAAACCTTAAAAAGTTTCCCAAGTAAAAACAATCTTCTTCCTAGACCTTTATCTTCATAGGTGTTTTCTAGTTTTTGCCATACTTCCCTAGCAGTCTTAATTCCTATTAGAACTAGGTAAAGCATTATTAAATCATTAAATCAATCAATCAACATCCTACAAGAAGAAATAACCACAATTAATATGAAAATCCCAAGGAAGAATAAATGCATGCGGATAGAAATGAAATTCCAGGAATTACTGAGGGTGAAGGGAGAAAGATTAGAACTGATGGATAATTTCAAATATTTAGGTGTTCATCTTAATAAAAACAGTTATATCAATGAAGAAGTGACTCAGAGAATTGGAGTAGCTGGGAGAATATTTTTATTGCTTACATTTCTCCTTATCTTTTCATGCTTCTCCGAACTGTGAACCTTCACCATGAAATACAAGAGCAGAACTCAATCCATAGAAATGCTCTACCTTTGCAAAGTGGATGATAGGATCTGGAACACATCATATGGGCTAGCCTCAATATTAAACCAGCCAAAACTATCTTCAGGAACAAAATAAGTTGTTTTGGACACCTCCTTAGTACGTATCACCAAAGAATTAAGGAGACTAAGAGGAAGTACTAAGTCTTGGGAAGACAGTGTCTAAGAGGTAGGTCAAAAAGAGTAGTATGAATTGTTGTAGAAGAGGGTTAGCTCAAGAAGGAGGCACCTGGTTCAGGCTCTACAAGCAGTCTCTTAAAACTGCATAGGGATACTTGAGGAGAGAAGATTAGGATGATAAAATTTGCATAATATTTTTTGTATATTTCTTCTAAACATTACTGTGTTTAGTACTTATTTTAAGATTCTGTGAAATACCTGGTTTGAATACTTCGAAAAATTATATCTTCTAACAAGGGCGCACCCAGGATCAAAACTAGGAGGGGGCGAGCCATAGTCAATCAAATTGTGACATTTCAGCACGGAAAAGGCATATGAAACCAAAATTTTATAAACATATATAACTTTTGAAGTGCTTTATTAGTTATTACAATTAGTGTATGCTTGAAAAACATTTTTTTAAAGAAATTAATAATTTTTTCCCTTCTAGAATGGGGCAGCTGCCCCCTGCTGGGTACGCCTATTTCTTCTAATGAAATAAAGTTAATAATTAGAGATTAAATTGTATCACTTTTATAACATAAGTAAATGAATAAAATATGTTAAATTTGAAAAAAAGATAAACAACTTGATGAAAGCAGTAGAAAATTTTAATTGGTTTGGAGTGATGACTAAATGCAGTTGACTGAAACTACTGAAATTCTCTGACTTATTAATTGATATTTTGATCATTGGATAACCATCATTCTAGGTATTGATCTTCAAGACTTTTGCTTGGCTAGCAACTGGAATTCTTTATTGATGGAGGGATTGCCAGCTTATACCAGTTACAACTCATTCTTGTCCCAGTCAATTTGACTTTTTTGAAAAGTTCTTCTTGATTTCCCTTTGTTGCCCTCATTTGTTTTTGTACAACAAACTAAAAGTCTTCATGATATGACCCTTGGGCATTAACACACTATTGCCAGCATTTTTTCCATTGTTCATAGGGTCCCTGGAGCTCTTCACACAGAAGGGTGTTAAGGGAAATATATGAATTGTGTTGAATTAATTCCTTTTCAGATCTCTGATTCAGGGAAAGAAAAAGAAGTCACAGGGAGCTAAGTCAAGGCTGTAGAATAGGTAGTGTTTCCAACTTTGATGGCTATGAGTGACTTGTGAGAGGGTGCGTTGTCATGAAGAAGAACCCAATCAATTGTCTTTGATCTCTGGCATACTCGATCCTTTAAAATGGCACAGTACTCTGGTATACAACTGTCTAGTAATAATTTTCATCATTTCGACTTGTTCAAGGTCTTTCAGCAGTCATCATTTTCAACAACATCACGGCTATCTTTGAACCTCTTGTGCTACATGAAAACCATTGCATGTAACATGACTTATTCTTTGTAGACCTTTTGAATCATACCTTAAGTCTAAAGTCAATTGAATCATACCTAAGCTTTACTACTTTTTTTTTCAGTTTTATGCATAAGTTTATATTATAAAGCTACTCCAAATGGTGCTGCATTTTTGATTCTCCTAGTTTATCAATTGAGTACACTCTATGAGTTTAGCCCCTAGTGTGGTCGGTTAGCTAATAGAAATGGCATCCCTATACTTTACCCTTTCTGTAAAACCGGTCTGTGCAACTTCCCCTACTTAGGGAAAAAAAGTCTTGAAACTTTCAACTGAAAGTTGAAGAACAGTTTTCTTGAAACTGAGAACACACCTTGTATTTTGTCCCCTCTACACTTACACTCACTTTTATTTGCTTAGCAAGGATGTTAATTCTTTTAGTTTCTTATCATTTTCTTCCATATTTGCCATATCTTAAGAAATTGGTTTTCAGCAGTGCCACCCAATCTTCTTGAAACCTTGGTTAAAATCTTCTCAAGTGAATGTATCAATTTTCTAAGTAGCTCAGTGGTTGCGAACAGTCTTACCATTCTGAGATATATTGGCGGTGCTAGTTCGAATCTGGACTGGGGCGTTGTCTATTTTTATTGAGTGGTGGTCCCACAAAATGAAAAACTTCGACCCCCACCATGGTGAAAATAATGGGAATACAAATAAATTAATACCTGGCTGTATGGAAAATTCCAATGCCATTAAAATATGAAGAAAAAACAAAGACAATTTGTTTTATTAGTAGAAATAAGATCGGGAATACTCTATGCTTATGTTAACTGATCCAGTAATTCTATTTGTAACCTGTAAATGTTTATCATAAACTTTAATGAATAAATATATTCTGAAACTAAAAGTTGTGTAAATGGAGCTATATGTTAAAACTTTCAACAAAATGTTACTGGTAATAATAACATTTGCCTTGAGTGGTCTTTATACTTTTAGTATAATAGCCATATACTTTATATGTATATATTTTTTTTCAGTAACTACTGAGACATCTGATGATTTTAAAACCAAGATGGAGGATACATACACCAAAACCAGTGAAGAATATTTGAATTCATTTAATTATCCTGCACTCAAACCAATACTATATGCTTTAACATTATTTCATTGCATTATATTAGTAAGAAAATTTTAAATATTATAAAATAAGAACTAGAGTATAGTTGAACTGATATTTTAAGTTAACAATATTTACAATATAATATTTGTTTGTTATTGTTACAATTTTAAGTGAAAAAATATGAGGAAGATGTGTGAAATTTTCAATAAAGTTTTATGTAACTATTTTTGTAGAAGCTCTAAGGATAATGTTGGGCCTGTTTACTTTCTTTTCTCCTGATAGTGATATTTGTTTATTGTTAGGGGACACATTTTATTAAAGGTCTTACAGATGACATAGGTATCACTTGTCTCAGATAAAGGTGAAATTCTGTTTTATTAAAATTTATGTTGAAAATCATTTTCCTAGGTTGTATTAGATTACAGTTTTATTCTAGGTGATCAACTTCTTGGTTATTATGCCCTTTTTACTTTACTTATGTTATTACTTCCCCTTGTGGTACTTGCCCATTTTTGTGTACATTTCTTGACTTAGTTTATTAGACAGTGGAAGCTCAGTCCACATGGAATCCCAACTTTTCCAGACTCTGTTATTTAAAAATGCCTTTACATCTTTTCTACCTTACATCTGTTCATAAAATTGGAATGGTGGAATATTCATTTTAGCTACATCCTTAGCCGCTTTATATGCTGCCTCATTTCTAAGTATTCCTGGGTGTCCTGATGTCCAGAGAAAGATTACCTTTTCCTTAAGATGTTTTAACATTTCTATGTAATTGTGAATTTTGTCTATTGTGGGTCCGTTTTTATTATAGTTTGATAAACTCTGGAGAGCAAACATTGAGTCTGAACAAATTAATATTTTTGAGTATTTATTGTTCAGCAATGAACAAATAGCTGTTGAAATTGTCTGCATTTCAGCTGTATATTGTAATATTTAAAAAATTATTTAAAACAAATAAAAAGGAAAATTAATAGTTTTCAGTTATTCTCATATCTAAAGTATACATTTGAAGATGACAAGGTCAAATAAAAAGATTAAATATTAAATAAATATGAGAATTTTCATTTTATTATATATAATATTATAGACTCTTAATCTCAGGGTGGGTTTCTAGGCAATCAGAACACTTATTTTTAATAACACTTAATTAAATTAATATCTATTTTTACAATGTATTTAAATTTAGGTAGAAAAAAACTAACCAACTTACACTCTTCTTTTGATAGTTGATGACTCTTGATTAAGATAATAACTATTTACTCATAAAAGAATATATTACAATATATAATTGAATATGAGAGTAATTTATATCTTTTAGGCGTCCTGTTTATTATTATTGCGAGACCAGCATTTTCATTTTGTTTGGAATTGTCCTTGTAAATTATTTCATGATCTGAGTGTTTGTATTTTCTTGAGGAATTCAAGGTTATTTGAACCACACTCTTAAGTTTTAAAGTAAAATCTATTTTACAAGGCTGCTATTTCCACAGAGGTAATCTATAGATGCTTAATTGTTTGTAGATGCTCGATTGTCGAAAATTTATGTCTGAAGCCTGCTTGTTCATAAGGATGATTTTCATAAATATCTGGGATTAATCTATTTTTAATAATACTTTATTAATTGAGGAAGAGAGCATTATTATTCTATAATTGTCAATGTCTTTGGGATCTCCTTTTTTATTTCACACGTAATCCTCTTCCTTACCACCTTCTGATTTTACAGTGTTAAATCTTTTCTTTAGGAGACTTGTTTTGAATTCTATTTAATTCTTCCCTTCTATTGATTATCTTTATGGTGGTGCCTAAAAGATTATGGATCTTTGTTGTTTTTGCAGATTCTTTAATAATAGCTTCCAGTAGATTATAATGTTGCTGTAGTGTTGTATCTTTATTAATGTCATTAATTGCTAATAGACTTTCAAAAGCTTCTATAAATTGGCTCTTCTGCCCTTTGCTTACTTTTAATATTTTTTTGTTTATATAGAAACATCTTAAAAATATCCTCATTTGCCCAATATTAATCTGTAATCTGATTGGACATTGAAATTTTACTGAATCTTTATATTGTCTTGAAAAAGATTTTTCCTAGTCTCATAAGCTGGTTATTCTATTGCTGGCTGCATCCAGTGAATTTTCGTTGAATCTGTTCCTTTCCCCCCTAAAAAAAAATTCTTGTGCTTAAAGTTCTTCTAAGCTGAAAATTTGACTATTTATAATTAATTTATCATACCTTATGTCAGATTTAAGTAATCCGATTTTTGCCGTTGTTGTTTGAATTTATATAAATTCGGGGTCGGGGGTCTCATTTCCTGATGCCCCCCCTTGCCGCGAACATCGGAATACCCCGAAGATGCTGCGACTGCAATGCCGCCCCAGCCTGCATTATGCAAGCTAGGACCTGGCCTACCACTACCATCACGCTGGAGTCCAGGATACGCTGGCCAGCCACGGAGGAACGAATACGTCTCTTCAGACACCAGGCGAGGATACATGGTGTTCACCATATTCGCCAACCGCTGAACTTGCACGGAAGCGGCTAGGATACGTCACCGCGGCGGCGAAGATGTCACTCAGATAAGCCAATAGAATATATGAGATCCCAATGCTCTATTGTTACACTATTATAGATAAAGATTACTGAACTAACACACTAATATAGTTGCCCCTTCAGGGAATCAATACTTTTAAATTTCAAAGAAATATATATGCATGTTTACAATCAGAAAGGTCTCACAATTTCCAGCCCCCCTTTTCCACACATTAATTTTAATCATAAAATTACACTCGGGACACCTGCAGTATAGCACGAGCAGGTCCCGATGTAAACACCTTATAATAGCTTTACAATTATTTTTCTTAGCTTCTAATAAGTAGGTGAATAGTTGTTCTCTTATTCTTTTAATTTCTAGCAGGAAATCTTCTTTGATATATTCGTTCTATTTTGAAGATGTTCAGACGATTTTAGTATTTTCTTTTGTTACCAGATTTTTAGTTGTCACTGCATTAAATTTTATTAGCACAGGACTTGTTTCTTTATTATAATTTGTTTTTTGGGAAAAAAATCAATGTACTGCAACTGGGGGAGTAGATTCATTTGTTTAAAAATATTTTATATTTCACTGAGCATAGATTTATAAGTTTTCCCCTTTATTCCAAATATTAGAATATTATATTTATGTTTTTCTTTATCACCTCTTATTTTAGATGGCTCCATTTTCTCCTTTAATTTGAATATATCTTCTTTAACAACTTTTAATCATGCTTAAGTTTTCTTTAATTGCAATTACATGTTGTCCTAAATTATCTAATTTACTTAATTTCTGCAAAATTTTGTTCAATTTTCTTTCCATTTTGATGAATAAATTTAAACAGTTTTACTTATGTAAATCAGATGATATTGTTTTGAACCTGGCAGTTAGTTATTAGTAGGATCAGCTGTTGGAATTAAATATCTTTCCTCCTATCGACCACTTACCATTAACCGTGCACTTATATTTCTCTTCTTGTATTTTTTTTTTTTTAGAGTAATTATATTGGAACCAGATTTTTCTGTTTTTTAACAAACAACCGATATTCCTCACTTAAAATATCTGTTTGAGGAAATTTCCTTTCTCTCATCTTCCCTTCTCTATATTGTTGTTCACTGTCCTCCTCATGTCCAATTTGATCCAATGTTTGAATTTTCTCTTTTCATCTATGTCCCCCTATTCAACAATGTAATGATATCTGAGGACTTCAACACCAATCTATCCTCTAAATCTCCTGATAAATCACACCTTATAGACCTCTTCCATTCCCTAGATTTTGTTATTGTTTACTTACACAAGAGCACGGCTAGACCTTTTCATTATAGAATCCTCCCAAAACCTTTCCTTCTCTCAGATTCCAGTGCCTTTCCTCTCCCATTATGATCTCATCCAGAATTTTTATAACATCCCAACTCCTAACCTAATTTATAAAAAAATTTCTTTGCAGGAACTTTAGGAATTAAAAGCTATGTACTAATAAGTGCATTAGAGGGCGTATTAATATCGAATCGTGAGTTTGGCTTAGGCACAAATCGTACCACGTTAATTCAATTGTGTCTATATTTCTTTATTACTAAAGTATGTAATAATGATCTGTTTAAATAAAAAAAATGAATAAATCTGCTCTTTGAAATGAAGTACTGTCACTAGACCCACGGTTGTGCAAGGAAGTGATTTGATCAGAATCGTGCTAGACCACTAGATTTTTCTCCACTAGACGAACTGGGAGTTCTTACCCTGGAGGGTTCTCGAACCCAAAGGATTGACTTATGGCTACAGTAACAGAGTAAATAATTATCTGTCAAAGCCGGATTCGAATCTGGCTCCTTTGAGTTTTCACGAGTAGCGCAGTACCTTGCACTAGGCTACGCCATTTCATTTAATGTATCTATGAAAGTAAAATTAATTTATGTAATATTTATTTGAAACATAACTTCTTTTCTCATTCATGGTAAAACCCCGCATATAATGTGGCAGTCTATTTCCGTCAAAATTTTCTGACAAAAAACATCTCGTCTTATATTCAGGCAAATAAGATTATATGTTACGGAAAATCCCTATTTTTTTAGTTTATTAAATTACCAAGAATTTTAGAACCGCATTTATTTTTTTTTATTTTAAAGAATGCTATACAACCGTTTTTATTCATGGATATTTCTCCTGTAGACCTACTCCTCTCTGTCCCCAAATCCAGTATCATCGACTATAGCCCAGACCAAAGTCCTATTAAAATAGTCAAACTATACCTTCCTTTTATCTTTCCAATTCTTTTGCACATTCATAATTATTCCCACCTAAAGTCTATTTTTCCTACAGCCTGGAAATAAATAATAGTCCGTCCATTAAATTAAGTTTCTGTTCCCTTCTTAGTCTCCGATTTCAGACCTATCTCCATTTTTCCCAATCATTCATAAACATAGGAATTTGGTCAGGGCCATAGTCATTAGTACTGGATTTGAGGACAGAGGGGAGTAGTTTTTATGTTCAAAATGGGTTTGGGGGATGGAAACAAGTGCAATGAGAGAAGTGGATTGCCAAAAAAGAAATTTAATTTACCTGGAAAAACAGGATAATTTTACAGGATTTGGAGTTTATTACAGATAGATTTTTAAGGATTCTCCATTAGGACTTATAATCAGAGGCTTGATATATAAAAAGTCTTGTTTTATTATTACAGAGTTGAGGTAGATTAATAGTTGAGGAGATGAAGAAATTATTTGCGTTTAAATGAGGTTACTAAAGAGGTTATATTGATTGTTGTGGGTAAGGAACTCAAGAACGAGGTAGCACGAATTTTAAAAATTTTTTAGAAGGAAACTGTTTTATGAGAAGGACTTTTTTTGAGTGTTGGGATCTCATATTTAATGAGTGGAACAGAAGAACATGGAGTAAACCAATTCAGGATGTTGGCTAAAAAAAAAAGATAAAGCTTTTTAGTTTTAAGACACTAAAGAGATACTGGTACTGGTATGTGGTGGGGGGGAACAAGTTCGGCAAGTGGGCCTACTGGTCCTTTTTGCCAACCCCTGATGGCTGTCTAGGTTGTCACCACGTACTAACCTAGGTGGGAGTGTCAAGATTCATTCTTCAGGAAATATAATCATTCCAGGATAGGTGCTGATCAAAACTCACTCCAAGGTTTTTAACTGAGGTGTGGAATTGAATAGTTAGGTGATTGAGGTAGAGTAGACGCTAGTGAGGAAGGGAATTAAGTAGGTATTTGGTACCGATGAGAATGCCCTTAGTTTTTTCAATGTTGATCCTGAGACCATTGCTTTCTGCATGGAATGATCATTGATACTATCTATATCGTTTTGCAGCTTGCGGATCACTTACAGCATTTTGGCAGGATAAAAGGATAGGTAAATTTGTAAGTCATCAGCGTATAGGTGGCATTTTGAATGGAGAATATAATCAGGGAAATCAATAATATATATTGAGAAAAGGGTTGGTGTGAGTGAGGAATCCTAAAGAACACCATGTATTAGTAGAAGAGAGGAGGAAGAGGGTTTAATGGGAATTGTGAACGTTTGGGAATGAAGTGACAAGAAGAAAGGAAACCACTTTAAGGCACTGGTTAATAGGGAGAGGTTTTGGAGTTGGGAAAGGAGGATGTTATAATGAACTGAAACAAAGGCTTTTGAGAAATTGAAAAGAATAAGGATAGTGATTTTTTGTTTGTCAATAGGGGTTTGAAGGTCTTGGCTAATTTTCACACAGCTGATTGAGTGAAGTATTGGGACTGGAAAGGAATGAGGAGACCTCTTTGTTCAAGAAAAGTGTAAATGGACTATTCTTTCTAACTTTCAATAATGTTGGGTAACATTTTTCACCATTCAATGAACCGTTTTTTAAGATAAAAAAATCCAAAGATGTGTTAAAATAGTTTGTTATGTGAATGGAAATAATAGATTGATAGCTTTGATCATTTTAATTGAAAGAAAAATCATGTAAATGTGTTAGTCACAATGTACAACTTTTTTTTTTGGCTCAAGTCCTCCATTGAGGACCTATACAGAATGTAAAAATAATTAGCAATGAAGCCGCTGTGGCCTCTTTTAACCCAATTAGTAAAATGAAAAATATTATTTATGAAAAGTCATCAAAATGTCAAGATATATAATAGAAGAAATGTAAAGGTTTGAAGCTTCAGCTTGTTGTAATTATTTTATTTTGTCTTGATGTGCTTAATTAAGTAAATGAGAGATTTTCAATAA
>NW_027114262.1:56332-72873 GCF_000696795.3 Halyomorpha halys | reverse complement strand
TGTGTTTATTTAGTCTAAAATATCTTCTGCAATGTTTTTTTTTATTGAAAAAAAAAACCAAGCATTATAATACTTTTGAAAAAAAAATTTAATTTATTAGAATTTTATTTTACATTTCTAACATAAATGAGGTTACTAAGGAGGTGTTTATTGATCATAATAAGTAATGTTTAATGTAATGGTACCAACACAAATTGTGGCTAATGTACAATTAATCCTTAAAGTCAAAATTGTCCACTATTAACGTCCACTACTAATAAAGGTAATAATAAGAATAAAAGGAAATTAAAAAAATCATATAAAATTAAATAATAAAGAAAACAGAATATATAAACTGGAGGAAATAATGTATGTAGAGTCATAAGTGTAAAGTAATTAGATTAGAGTAAAAACATGAAATGTATAAAAGAGGATACAGTTAACAGTAAGATAATAAAATTAGCAGTGAGATCATTTAATAATTATTAATTTTTGGTTAGTTTTAGCATGTAATAATTAAGATAAATCATATAATTAATTAATGATTTTGAATCAAATTAAAGAGGGATATTAGTTATATATTGTTATCAAGAGACCTACTCTATGAAATACTGTATGTAAGTGTAATCTGGATTGAAAAATGTATTTAGATTTTTTAAAATTACAAATATAGGTTTAAATAATAACCTATGGGATCAAGCAACTCTTAAGTAAGGTTAATTAGTAATTAAGTAAGGTTAATTAAGTAAGGCATTGAAAGAGATCAATTGGGTGGTCTCATCAAGTTCTGTATTGGATTTAAATTTTTTATAATTTTCGATAGTAATGAATAATAGAAGGAAATAAGACTGAATTCTTCTGAATGATAATATTCTTCTTATATAGATTACATAAATAAGCTATATGTAAAAGTATATGAAAAAAAAATTAATGTTATTTTAGCTCTCAAACTAAAAGAAATGATGAACAAAAACTACAATGAATCATAGGCCTGATTAAAATCTATCAATTAAAAATGATCTGATGATAAGGTAAGCATAACTTATTTTTCAAGTTTAAAAAAAGGAATCCTGGGTAACACACTCTGTTAAATTAGAAAAATCCCTGAAGACAAATTTTTTTCCCTAAATAAAAGTAAAAAAATCAGTAAGATAGTGAAGTTTAGTTGTTGAAGATTGTACAAACACAAAATGGTGGCAGGATAGGTTCATCAGAAATGGAAGAAGAGAGTAGGTTGTGTAGGAACTTTTCTAGAATTTTATAAAAAAAGAAATGTAAACTAATAGGATGATAGCACAATTTCATGTTCAATATTTTATATATAAAAAAGAATTGAAATGTTATGAGGTTGTAAGTAAGAGATTTCTGTGGAGGTAGTTTTTAAGTTATTGTTCCATTACCTGGAGTATTCAAATGTAGAAAAAATGTTTTATTAACTTTGAAAGTGTTTCCTGAATATCTGTATCATGTTCATTATAAAATTCTTAATGAGTAGAAAGTTCTTAACTTACCAATACTTATTGGAAACTATTGGGCCTGCTAAGCTTGCATGGTCCTTTTTCGTAATTTAAAATTACTGTGTAATATAAATATCTATATTTTAATTACTTTCAAAGTTCATTCATTGTTAAGTAAAAATAATCAAATTTAGTAATTATTTAACTATTTGAATGGTTTTTTATAAATAGATCTTTGATATTCTTATTTAAACTTTTTGATTTGTCTAGAAGTTTATACTTACTTTTTTTTTTGTAGTTAGTTATCTGAAAATTGATTGAAATATTTTTGAAATGGTTACAGGAAAGAAAGAAATATGGTTCGCTAGGATGGAATATAATGTATCAGTTTGGGAATTCTGATTACAAAATGGCTATTCAAACTATTCAGGAATATTTAAACAGAAATATAGATTTCAGTGGAGGGAACATACCTTGGGAAGCATTAAAGTGTTTAATCGGTGATGTAAGTTTAGTCTTCTACTTATTCCTCAGTTTACCCAGTATGTTAACATAAAACCAGAATTTTCATACATAAAATACACGTTTATTATATAAACATAAAAACAATAGTTTATTTGAAATAATAATAATAATTATTATTATTAATAATAATAAGTATATGCGAACCGGGTGCGTAGATATACTGAGGCTGTTTTACTCAGACATCAGAATCAGCTTATCAAACAGAACGAATGCCAATTTTACAGAAGCCTTGGACAAAAGGGTAAATAAATAATTCATTACCCCAATGATATTGAGGCCTACTGGAGGAGTGTGTGCGGGAAAAATCAGCTTGCAACAACAAAAACGCTTGGATAGAAGAGGAAATGCGAAGCTTCGAGAATGCTTCAGAGATGCCTAAGGTAACTATACGACATAATGGAAACAGTCAGCAACATGAAAAATTGGAGGGCTCCAGGCTCTGACGGAATTCAGAATTACTGGATTAAAAGGTTTCATAGTTTGCGCCAATTACTGGCCAATGACTTTTGTATGGCACTGTTCCCATTAAGTCTGATACTGCGGAGGAACCATATAGGCTACAAACTCAATACCAAGGATGAGGCAACCACTGTCAGCCACAACTGGTACATGGATGATCTTAAGCTATATGCAAAAACAAACAACAATTACAAAGTATGAGTGAAATAGTGTCATCCTATACCAAAGATATAAGCATGTCATTTGGACTTGATAAGTGAACAAGGGAAAGGTGGTCAGTGCCCAGGACCTGCTGATAAATGAAGATGAGTGCATCAGGGAACCAGAAGCCAAAGAACAATATAAATATTTAGGTATACAGCAGCACCTCAAAATAGCTCGAAAGGATGTGAAAGAAGAACTAATAATAATGTTGAAAATGAGACTATGAAAAATATTAAAGACTCAACTTTCTGGAAAACAGATAATCAAGGCCATCAATACTTGGGTCATACCAGCGCAAAGCTATAGCTTTGGTATATTACAGTGGTCAAATACCAGCCTACAAGAAATAGATCGTCTTGTAAGAACGACACTCACGCAAGAGCGGGTCCATCATCCCATATCATCCAAATCCAGATGTTATTTATCCAGGAAAGAAGGAGGACAAGGACTCATAAATATGGAAGAAGCGTGCCGCAAGCAAGAATTATCCCTAAGACAATATTTCCATTCAAAAACCACTAATGTTTATCAGGCAGTCATTACAATAGATTATGGTCTGACTGCACTGAACCTGAGCAAAGCGGATAAACCGAACATTGTTTCAGAAAAAGAACGACTGGCGGAATGGAAAAGCAAGTCTCTGTATGGGAGATTCTACAGCCAACTGAACGAAGCTTCCATAGACAAAGACAGATCAGTTGAATGGCTAAAAGCTGGAAGGCTATTCTCCGTGACAGCGGAATTCGTGGTTGCAATTCAAGATCAGGTTATTGCCATCAGATCGTGTAGGAAACATGTGCTAAAAGACGCTACAGCATCGGATAAGTGTCGATTATACTCGGTAGCGCTGGAATCAATCCAACATATCACGGGTGGATGTGGAGTGTTGGCTAGTACTAAATATTTGCAGTGGCACAACAATGTGGCCAAAATTTTGCATCAGGCACTGGCGATAAAGTACGACTTGATTCAAAATAAGAGCCCATACTACAAGTACCACCCAAATAGACTCCTCCAAAAAGGTCCTCTCAAGCTCTATTGGGATGAATCAATAATTGCGGACCATACAGTACGCCATAATAAACCAGATATCTTCCTTATTGATCTAAGAATAAAGAAAGTGGAACTTATTGATGTCGGAATCCCAAATGATAATAATATAAGCTCTACTGTGGGAGAAAAACTAAGTAAATATCAGAAATTGGCGGTTGAATTGAAGGAACTCTATCACTTAGAGGGATTTACCACAACTCCAATCATAATATCCACCAATGGCCTCGTACCAAAATCGACAGTGGCAGGCGTGAATGGTCATAGTCTTCAGTGTGGTGGAGGAGGAAGGCGGTGCCCCAGAAATAGAAAAGGGCTTTATGACCCGATCGGCGAACTGGAGAGCGTTTTCCAGTGAATTGGAGGGAATACTAGCCGACTGAGAATGGGAGGAGATGACCCCGATAGACGAGGAGCCCAAGATTGACCGCTGAGTGGCAATGCTTACGGGCGCCATCACTGAAGCGGCGAGTATTACCCTTCATCGCTGAAGGGCGAGAGTACGTCCGGTCCCATGGTGGACGCCGGCTCTAACGCAGTTAAAAAAGAATACTACAGAGCCAGGCGTAGGTACCAGGTGTGCAGAAACGACGAGAGGAGGCCTGCACTCTGAGAAGAATCTAAGCATATGTATAGAGTATACCGAAACGGAGTGCGTTGAAGAAAAAATACTGGGACAAATTTATCGTAGAGGAATCAGAAAAGAATCCCTGGGGTATTCCGTACAGGGTGGCACTGGGAAAGGTTAAGCTGTAACAATTGATGCCGGCTATTAGAGTGAGAGGTGCCCAGGCAATCACCTTGGAGGAGGCTGCCAAGATGTATATAGACTATACATACCCTAGGGATGATTCGGCCCAGGATATACATTATATCCACCAGGTACCGACCAATGTCCACCATAGGATATGTGGGACCTTCGTCTTGCCATGGACAGACAAAGGATAGGAAGGGCTCCATGACTAGATAGCATAGATGCTGCGATCCTCAAGAACAGTGCCCTTTATATTGAGGAAGAGCTATTGGATATATCCAATGAGTGCCTGGATAAGGGTTACTTTACAAACAAGTGGAGGATCGCAGACTTGAGATTGCTCTACAAGGGAGGTGGTAAGGATAAGGAAACGCCTAAATCCTATCGACCAATATGCCTCCTCCCAGTAGCTAGTAAGGTCCTGGAGCACATGATCATTCACAGCCTTAGACCAATCCTAAGTGCTGTAAGTCATCCACGGCAGTTCGGCTCGACCCGTGGTAGGGGAACTACGGATGCGCTGCTGAGAGTGCGTAGGGACGTGGAGGAGAAGGCGGAGAAATATGTCTTATTGATAATGTTTGACATCTGTTTCACCTTCGACAGCGTTTGGTGGCCCCACGTACTCCAGCGGTTGCAAGAGCTCGACACCTCCAGTAATATATAATCCCTCATAGGTAGTTACCTCAATAACAGGAGTGTCAAGATCAGGGGTAACTACTACGAGGTCGAGAGAAAAATCGAAAGAGGATGTCCACAGGGTTCGGTCCTAGGACCAGCTCTGTGGAAGCTAGTATTTGATGGGTTGCTTGGGGAACTAGAGGACAAGGGGTTCCTTGTCACGGCTTACGTAGACGACCTGGCAGTCATCGTGGCCAAGAACAGCAGATCCTGACTCGTAGGAGAGTGGTGCGTGAAGAGAAAGTTGAGTATGGCAGCAGCCAAGACTCAGGCCATACTCATAAGAGGCTCCATGGGCAGGGCTCGTCCTATCACCCTGGATATCCAAGGAGAGAGGGTGAGACCGGGTGAGGAGGTGACATATCTTTGTGTGAGGATAAGAAGAAGATTCGATGCCACTTCTCACCGAGTGTATCTAAAGGACTGGGTGACCCTGTCACTCAGTGGATTAAGTAGGATAGGGGGTACATTTTGAGGCCTCAGATACGCTGCAACGATGACCATATATAAAGGTGTGATCTTGGGAATTCTGAGGTACACATCCCCTGCGTGAAGCCAAAACCTCACGCAGACACAGAAGAGAAGACTGTCCACCATACAGAGACTGGCTCTGCTGAGAGTCACGAAGACATACAGAACGGTGTCACATGAGGCGGTGCAGGTTCTGGCTGGAGCGATGCCCCTGGACCTTATCCTCAGGGAGGATGTCCTTAAATATGAAGTTAAGAGGAAGGGACTAGAAGCGCTGCCGGAGGAGATCCGAGAGGGATCAGTGAGACTCCAAACTTATGGAAGAAAATACTGCGAGAGGACTCAATAGAGGAGTGTAATGGACAGTGGGTAGCAAGCCAGAAGGGCGCTTTTTTGAGAAAATTCTTCCCTACCGTCCTTTCTTGATTGAAGGCTAAATGGGTCCTCCCAGACTATTGGGTCTCAGAGATCCTAACAGGACCCGGAGGGTTTCGGGGAAAGCTGCAGAGCTTTGGGAAGAACATCGACCCCCGGTGCCCAACATGCGGAGTTTCTGAAACAGCAGAACACGTAATAATAGATTGCTCTGCCATGGAAGGACACCGAGCTAGGCTGTCGAGAAAGACCGGGATTTACACCCTCGCCGAGTCGGACTTTCCCTGCTTGATAGAAGAAGAGAATTATCCATTCTTCAGGGAGTTCATTTACGGGTGGAAGGAGGTGGTGGGGTGGGCCCCACTCATTTCACGATGGGAAGGACTTGACCACCCAACATCGGCGAGCCACCAGAAGATGAGGAAGCTGAACCAGACTGAGACCAGGCAGCCTGGTAACTGCAGGAGGCACCCAGACGGATGCAGTGGACAAGGTGCAGCTCCATCAGTAAGGCGCTAAACCTAGCGCTGGGCTGCACCACAGTAAAAAAAATTAATAATTGAATAATTAATAAAAGAATAAAAAATTGGTGATCCTTGGGAGCAGTGGCATGCGCAAACCCCAGCACTCTACCCCACTGCTCCCGCACCCCGTATACGATAAATGGCAAGGGAGGGGCATAAAAAAAAAAGTAAATAAAAAAAAAGAAAATAAATAAATAAAAAAAAAAAGCGTGAATGGTTGGGGAGTGCCTGTTGATGTACTAAGACTCAGTCAGTTCTCTTAGACATAGCATGTATATTGTGAAATGTTTTAAATATTTGATAAGAGAAAATAAATAAATAAACAAAATATGAAGGTGGTTGGACTTCTAGGTCCCCCACCTCAGATATTCAACCTGCAATAACAAGAAAAATCATAATATTCTTTATTTATTCAGGAATTGATCCCTTTAGAATAATATACAGGCGTCAAAATTAGGCTTTAGAGCCTTAGAGTAAAATACAAAATACAAATGAAATTATAAAACTTCATAAAATATAATATGAATTTAAAAAGATCAAAATGAACAACAATTATTAGCAGAATATATAAAATAAGAATAGAATAAATAAAGTAAAACCATATGCCATATCATAAAACATAAGATAACAATCAATTCTGATAATAAGTAATAGAAAAGAAATCAAATATAATTAAACTAAAACTAATAAATGGAAAGGTACAATTTCTGCTAATGTACATATTTATGGGAATCAATGAAAATCTGAGACATTTAGGACAGAAAATATATAAACCTTCTTTGAAACTTTCAATTGTTATTCTTCCAGAATTGTGTGGACAGAAGGTGGTCGAAGATACGGGATTTGAAGGTTGGAAGGGTATTAGACCTACGCATGAAAGAGAAAATAGAATTCCATAGGGATGAGGAAAGATCTACCAAAGGTTCGATGGGCAGTTACGTATAAGTCTGAAGGCCGTGAGCTGGTATGCACTGAGGATTTAAATTGAAGGATATCAGAGATGTACGATGAACGGCGGGATTGGATAACTTGGTAGAGGAAGGAAGCAAGAAAATATTTACGACGGAAGGAGGGATAAAGCCACTTCAATTCATCATAAAATCAGGTGACAGAGGCGTTCCTTCATTCAAAGCAATTAATTAACCGTTTTAATTTTGTTTTGAGATCCTCAGAGACACCTCTGTAAACCACACAGCAATAATCAAAGTGGGAGAATATTAAGGAAGTAACCAGAAGCCTATGAGTTTCAAAAGGAAGTAGGTGACGAAGATAATTTAAACGTTTTAGGATGGAGAAGGTATGACAGGAAATATCGGATACGTGGTTTTTCCAGGAGAGAATTTGGTCAATAGTGACACCAAGGTTTTTAACGTATGGATGGAATTGTATTGGATTGTTGTTTAGGAATAAGGTTGGAATATGAGGAATAGTTTTCAGGAGGCGATTGGATCCTATTACAATTGCCTTAGTCTTCTCTGCATTCAACTTAAGCTTGTTTTCTTGTGCCCAGTGACTAATTTGATTCAAGTCTTCTTGAAGCTTCTCCATGACAGCCAATAGGTCATAAGGTGGGAAGGAAAGGTAAATTTGGAAATCATCAGCGTACAAATGGTATTGAGAATGTCGGATAAGGAGCAAAAAGGGTGGGAGAAAGCGATAACCCTGGGGGACACCACAGGTAAGGGGTTGAGTCAATGGTGGTGGTTTATCAGGAACCACTACGTACTGGGAGCGATTGGAAAGGAAGGATTGAAACCAGCACAATTCACTGTTGGATAGATTTCGTAGTTTGTTAAGAAGGATGTTGTGGTTAACCTTGTCAAATGCTTTGGAGAAATCAAGCAGGATCAGGATAGTTTTGGTGTTCCATGGCAGTTTGGAGGTCGTGGGTTATTTTAAGGAGAGTGGATTGTGTTGAATAGCCAGATTGAAAGCCGGATTGGAGGGGATTAATGAGGGAACGTTGAGAGTTGGTTTTGAACAAGGCGTTCTAATGGTTTAGAAAGGAGAGAAATAGGGCGGAAGTCATTAGGTAGGTGAAGAAGGATTTGGGATTTTATTTAATGGTCGAACTAAAGCGGTTTTCCAACAAGAAGGAAATGTGGCATTTTGCAAGGAATAATTGTATGTATGATAAAGTATGGGAGGCAGGATTTAATCAACTTAACAGGAATGTTCATGATCGTTGGTATGGGATCTTAGAATAGTGGCTAGTAATTCTTCGTAAGTTATGTGGGAAAAAAAGAAGTTTCCAGGATTGAAGGTGTTATTTGGAATTTCAGGAAAGACTGATGGATCAGTAGCATGGCATGTGAAATGATTTTTGAGATCATCAGGTGTTATTGGAAGAGAGCTGAGAAATATTGCCATTGCTAACTATACTTTTTTCCCTCTCTCTGATGTTTTATGAATGCTATAGCAAAAAAACTATTCTACTTTTGAAGAAAGCAGTCATCAAGTCATTATTATGAAGTAAAATCATTTGTTGACTTTTTTTTATAATATACTCATATTCCAAGCAAAGCTTGATTAAGATTAATCATTTGCTGTTAATAGCATTCAATATTAACAATTTTACCTTATTTTACTTGCTTACAATAGATTACACCCTTCTAATCCTAACAAATACCAAGGGTTCTCTTCTGCCAACAGCAATTTGGCCTTGCGTTGATGTCAATGGCTTACCTATAGTTACCTAAGATGTTTTGCATTTAGCATTCTCAAGATATATCCACTTTTCAATGCCAGTCTCAATTTGATGGAATAATAACTTTTTTGGTGCCTAGCATGCAACAATTTTTGAGTGTTTTTTTTTTCATTTTCCTGCTTTCTTTCATTCAGTTCATGTGGAACCCATTTTCCCATCTTTTAGCTCTTTCACATTTTTTCAAACAGATAGAAACAACTTCAAAACAAAGAAATGATATGGTTAACTACATTGACAGCATCATCTAAGGGCCAACGCTGGTTTCATATTTACAAAATGTACTAGATGAAGTATCTAACAACAAATGGTGCATTTTCTGTCATAAAGATTTTTTAATCGTTAACTGTGAAGTTTATGGTTACTCTAAATGTATGTTATTTCATTACTAAATATATTATCTTTGGGATTTTGAAAATCACTAATTCATTATTTTTTTATTTGTTCAGATTATTTATGGAGGCCATATGATAGATAAATATGACAGAAGAATTATTTTGTGTTATATTGATGAAATTTTTGGTAATTTTTTGCTAAGTTCATGTAGACCGTTCACATTTTACAGGGATAAATATATTCATTGCAATATTCTTCCAGATGGAGACATGGATGATTATATAGGTCAGTAAAATATAACTTTCCTGTATTGGTTTAATGATTGATATCATGTTTTATATTTAATCTTAAACATCATAAAATGATTTTGTTGATTGGATGTTAAGTTATTGCATTGAGTTATAAAAATATAAATTTAATAAGTTAATGCTATTCCAGATCAATAAATTACTTCTTTTTATAAAAAACCTAATTTTGCTCCTAGTACAAGATAAGTGATGGAAGGGCTGCAACTAAACTCAAGATACATATACACATAAATAACTGGCACAATTGTTAGTGAGTCTGGGCCTCCTATAGAAGATTCCGTCAGATAGCTCTGTCTTTTGTTGCCTCCAGCTTTGGGTGTCTGGCAAGGCCTTCCCCCAGGCAGCACCTACTTACAGCCATCTTGTCCTGGGCTGCTCTGCTCTCCTCTTTCAGTGAAGTTCTTTTCAGCATATGCCTTTCAAATATTTCAGCATTGGACTTCAATTGTCCTAGTAGTAGTCGATTTTTCTAACCCATAGGTGAGCACTGGGCATACAATGGTCTTGTATACTACCCTGTTTAGGAAGCATGCTGTATCTTTCTGATTGAAAAAATCATAAGTTGCTGCATTTATCATAAGTTAATCATTTTCTAGAACCAAATAGATTGCATTAAAATTTAGAAAATTATTAAATTTACTGTTTAAAGAAAATAATTTGTATTCAAGTTAAGTCTCAAAACACTGTTTATTCTTTCTTTAAAAGTACAATGCTTCAGCCAATTTAGTCGACCTTAAGGACAATCTTAAATATAAATTTACACCTCACATTCAATAATTTAAAACACTTTTTCTGGCTATTCTGCCTAGGTCATTAATTTCAGTCAAATTACTCCATTATGTCACTTTTCCATTAAATTTTAAAACTTTAAATTACAGATTAACTTAACACTATAATCACTTTCTTATAATGACCTGGGCAGAATAGCCTGCAAAAAGTTTTTAAATTATTGAATGTGAGGTGTAAATTTATATTTAAAATCGTCCTTGAGGATGGCCAAATTGGCAGAAACGTTGGACTTTTAAAGAAATAATAAACAGTGTTTTGAGACTTAATTTGGATACAAGTTATTTTAGTTAAACTATAAATACCAGTCTTGAGAAAGTGAAAGGATTATATATAAATTAAATTCACTGTTTTACAACACGTTTTGAACGTAGTCTTTGAAAGGATAATCTGGAGTTGTAGGCATTTTTAAAGGTTTTTGATATCTTTAACCATTTTATTTTTTCTTTGCAGCCTTTGAGAGACCCTGGTAATAGATATCCTTGTTTTAATTCTAGCTTTGCTTAGGTAATAATCCATGTCCATGTTGGTTCCTTTTTATGACCAAATGTTCCATATTATATGTTTTATGACATGAGCCAATCAGAAGATGATTTTTATTGCCTACTAGACCATTGAGAGATCTCCATCTTACCTTGTGAATTCTCTTTCTTGGAAAGAGAGTTCTGCCTATGGTCAGCCCGATGTTTAATGTAAAGTTTATTAGCCAGTAACCATTGTTATTTCTATCCCTGTGGATACTATAGGATCCAATAGTTGATTAATATGCAGATTCCCTACCAACCTGTGAATTAAAGTCTCTAAAAATAATAAGAGCCAAATAAGAGCAAGAGTAATCTTAGTAAAAATTTAGTGCTACTAGATGAGTCAGAAAACCCTTTTCTGTTTACAATATTCTAGGATATTGTCTTAGGATAGAAACTGGATTGTCTTCTTAAAAAAATTGTTAGGAAATTATAGAAATTTTGTAGGATAAACAACGATACTGACCATCATAAAAGTGAGTGCAGTTTGCATTTGTATCTGCGAATAGGTGCAGGAAAACAGAAAAAGTCAAAAGTTTTAATTACTTAAGTATTCATCAACTTTTAATGATGATTATAGCATTTTGAACAATCCTAGAACCAAATCCTCCACTGTGTATAACAGCTGCTCATACAATTGGGATATCGTTTCATCAGGGAGATTTCATGAAATGTTAATGAGACCTGGTGTCATGTAGTAAGTCATGGTGTAGTGTAGAACTAGGGATGTTCTCTTATTCATTCTTATAAAATGAAAATTTATAAAGTTATTTGATTATATTGATTTATTGATAAAATATCTTATCAAAATTATGGATTAAAACTTTTATAGAAATATTTATAAATTATTCTTACTATGTCTCTGTATTAATTTAAATGATGACATTATTTTTTACGATAATATTTTATTTTAGAAGAAATTAAGAAACTTCCTACAATGAGTATGGCAAAAATCCTTGGGTTACACCCAAATTTGGATTTAAAATATTATCAAGATGCTGTAAAGATGGTATGGAAAAACCTATCTTTACATCACAGCAGTAAAGGTACCTTTATCAATTTGCTAATTCTGTTTGTATATATTGTAATCTTATTAGTTTAATTAAAATAAATATAAGGAAATTTAATACTTTTTAATTAATCTCAGATCTAAAATATAGTTTTGAAAATGACAAGGTTCAAATGGAAGGATTAAATATTAACTAGATATGAGAATTTTATTTTAAATTTTATAACATTACTGACTCTTAATGAGGGATGGGATATCGAAAGCGAAATATCAGTTAGCAATATCGATATCGATATAATATCGGAACAAAAATATCGAAATATTGATATCGAATATTTAACAAATTAAAATAATAATAATTATAAAATGATAACATAGCATGATATAGGAAGACTTATTTTATGTTATACCTAACCAAAATACATAAGAAACTCTTAATAACGATGAAGCAAAGCAACACAACGACAACTATATCATAAATATAACACATATAAACTAAAATATAGTTGTTTAAATTGTAGAAAATTAAAAAATGGAATATCGATATTTTATTTTGATAATTACATATTTATTTCAATATTTTCTATGGAATATGAGCAACAATATTCCGGTATTATTTTATCAGAATGTTGATATTTTGTTTAAAAATACTAGAAAATCAATAACTGAAATATCAAAAATAAAACATACTAAAAACCATTTATATATAAAAAAAACTATTTATAAAATTTAGGATATTACAATATATATATATAGACCTTGTAGATCCTTAAGCGCGGCAACCAGTTTCCTCCAACTTTGTCTATCTTGAGCGATGACTTTCCAGTTTATTACTCAGTGTTCAGCTGCGTCCTTCTTGATTCTGTCCACCCAAGTTCCTAATTCTTGGTCTGGTTCCTATGGCGGAGGCATTCATTGTTAGGAAGAGAGGGCCTGTTGGGTGGTTTCTTGCCTCATGTCCTGACCACTGTAACCTCTTTGCATTTATATCAAGTGCAATCGATTGCAGTGTCTCTGAGGTTGTGAAATGTATTCTGAGGTGCTGAAAATGAAAATTATTTCGATTTTTTATATCGATATTTTATTTTGATAATTACATATTTATTTCAATATTTTCTATGGAATATGAGCAACAATATTCCGGTATTATTTTATCAGAATGTCGATATTTTGTTTAAAAATAGTAGAAAATCAATAACTGAAATATCGATATTATATTAAGATAATAACATATTTATTTCGATATTTTGTATTGTTGTAGTATCGATATGGAATATTAGCAACAACATTCCAATTTTATTTTTTTCGAAATATCGATATTTTGTTTTAAAAAAAACTAGAAAATTGTACAGAACATTAAAACATGGAATATCGACATTTATTTTGATTATTACATATTTATTTCAATATTTTGTATTGTTGTAATATCGATATCGAATATTTGCAACAATATTCGGATATAATTTTATCGAAGTACCGATATTTTGTTTAAAAAGATTATAAAATTTAAAACAAAAATATAGATATTTTAATTTAATACTCTCGTATTCATTCATTCGATATTTTCTATTGTGGTAATATCGATATAGAATATTAGTAACAATATTCCGATATTATGTTATCGAAATATCGATATTTTGTTTAAAATTACTAATATATTATATAGAGTTTTTAAAATAGGAATATCGATATTTTATTTTGATAATTACATATTTATTTCAATATTTTCTATTTTTGTAATATCCATGTGGAATATTAGTAACAATATTCCGATATTATTGTATTGTAATATTGATATTTAACTCAAAAGTACTAGAAAATTATAAAATAATACATAAAATTCAAAAATTAAATATCGATATGTTATATTGATTATCACATATTTATTTTGATATTTTACATTGTTATTAATATCGATATCGAAGATTAGAAACGATATTTCGATATTTTATTTTATAGAAATATTGATATTTTATAAAAGCTTATAGTTTTCTTTTATAAAATATCGATATTTCTATAAAATAAAATATCGAAATATAGTTTTAATCTTCGATATCAATATTAGTAACAATGTCGAATATCGAAAGGAATATAAATTTATCAATTTAAAAATACCAAAAAACTATTTTATTTTCATGCTTTTTATAAAATTTTCTCAATCTTTTTAAACCAAATATCGATATTTAAATGAAACCATATCGGAGTATTGTTGCTATTCATCGATATCGATATTATCAACAATGTTAAATATCGAAAGGAACATGAATTTATCAATTTAAAATATCGAAATCTATTTTTATGCTTTTTATAAAACTTTCTTAATCTTTTTAAACTAAATATCGATATTTTGATGAAGAAATATCGGAATACTTTTTCTAATCTTATTAATATTAGTAACAATCTCGAATATCGAAAGAAATATGAAATTATCAATTTAAAATATCGAAAAACTATTTTTTTGCTTTTCATAAAATGTTATAGTTTTCTTTCATAAAATATTGATATTTCAATTAAATAAAATATCGAAATATCGTTTCTAATCGTATATATTGATATTAATAATAATGTAAAATATCGGAAGGAACATGAATTTAGCAATTTAAAATATTGAAAAACTATTTTTATGCTTTTATAAAATTTTCTTAATCTGTTTAAACTAAAGATCGATATTTCAATGAAAAAATATCGGAATACTTTTTCTAATCTTCGATATCGATATTATCAACAATGTTAAATATCGAAAGGAACATGAATTTATCAACTTGAAATATCTAAATCTATTTTTATGCTTTTTATAAAACTTTCTTTATCTCTTTAAACTAAATATCGATATTTCGATGAAGAAATATCGGAGTATTGTTCATCGATATCGGTATTATCAAATATGTCAAATATCGTAATGAAATATCAATATTTTGTTTTATAATATTTTAGTCTTTTTATACAAAATATCCATATTTCAATAAAATAATATCAGGATATTGTTCATAATCTTTCATACCGATATTATCAAATATGTTAAATATCGAAATGGATATTAAATTATTGAAACAAAATATCGATATTTCATTTTAAATTTGTCTAGTATTATTAATCAAAATATCGATATTTCAATAAAATAATATTAGAATGTTGTTGCTAATTATCGATATCGATGTTAATAACATCAAAGATCGATTGGATGTTAAATTATTAAAACAATATATCGATCCTCTGATAATTTTATATCGGAATATTATTGCTAATGTTGGAAATCAATAATTATAAAAATGTCAAGTATCGAAATGAATATGAAATACTATTTTCAAGTTTGAATATTTTCTTTAACGAAGTATCGATATTTGGATTAAATAATATCGGAATATCTTTGCCATTATATTTAGCCACGAATATTTTCTCCTAAATATATGATCATAGTTAAATTACATTGGAGTGTATATTATAAATATTTCTTTTACATCTACTTTTAAGGTACGAATTTATTTTAGAAACCTATATTCCAGTGTAATCGAAGGAAAATATCGATATTCCGATATTATCGGTTACTGGATATCATATATCAAAATATCGGATATCGGAGACCAAATATCGATATCGATTTTCCATCCCTACTCTTAATCTCAGAGCAGGTTTTCCAGACAATCAGAACAAAGACAGTTAATTAAATTAATGGCTATTTTTAAAAATATAATTAAATTCTATGTTGTATGTTTATCAAATTTATAATTTTCTTTTATGAATGATGGTTCTCGATGTTTTCTATCTCAAAAAAACAACCACTGACTGTAAACAAACTATTGGTACAAATTGGTAAACAAACTGTACTCTTTTCAGCACACAAGGGTGGTCCGCACCACCTCTTCCTGGAGACGTCCTAGTTTCCCAGACACGTCCAATCCACCCACCATCCAAACAACTAGTAATCCAAGCAAAGAGTCCCCTACCTAGATGTTTGATGCAAACATCGATTCCAGCATAACAGTTTTGAGCTTTTGCTTATGATTTTCTTTATGAATATTATTCTTTAACACTTATTAGCGACTTCTATTTTTTCTTAAATCTACTGTAATTACAATCATGATAGAAAGATAAATAAAATTGAAAATATTTGAGTCTGCTCAACATGGCAGCGATTCTACCGATTTCATAATATGGCACCATTTTGAAGCTCTGAACGATGTCTTTTATGGCTTCATATTTTACTAATGAAGATTGATTAGCTTGCTTTTCAAAAAAAATAAAACATACTAAAAAATATTTATATATAAAAAAAACTATTCATAAAATTTAGGATATTACAATATATATAGACCTTGTAGATCCTTAGGCGCGGCAACCAGTTTCCTCCATCTTTGTCTATCTTGAGCGATGACTTTCCAGTTTATTACTCAGTGT